>NW_023276808.1:7948203-8032634 GCF_003668045.3 Cricetulus griseus
CCCTCATTTGCAAGGCTAGTGAGGACATATCTAATGCATTATCATGGTACCAGCAGAAACCAAACCAAGTTCCTAAGCTCCTGATCTGTGATGCAAACATCTTGGAACATGGAGTCCCATCGAGGTTCAGTAGCAGTGGGTTTTCTCTTGAAATCAGCAGCCTGGAGGCTGAAGATGCTGGCACATATTTCTGTCAGCAAGGTTATGATACTTCTCCCACAGTGATACATGTCATGTCATAAACCATCCAGAGAAGAAGAATTGTGAGGCTGGTTTGCCTCACCTGCTCCTCCTTGTGTCTGCATCAGCTGAGAGTCATTGTCAGGCACTGTGTGGCATTGAAGGACACTGGAGGGGGAGGGTTAGCAAAGCAAATCTCATGAGTTCCCAAATTTTAGCATTTTCAGCATCAGCAGCACAAAAACAATTACAATCCCAAATTCCGTAAATACATAGGTTAAAATACTTAGTGGTCTGAGTTGTATATTCATTTGAGATCATGAAACAAAGCATAAGACAGCATAAATACAAGAAGCTAGGATTTGGGATCTATTCTGTATCCATTAACTTGCTTACATAGAGTTGTGTCCATTTGTAAAGAAGTTCATTTACCAAAGAAATTGTGGACTGGGTAAACATGTGCCCCTGATACTTGGCCTTGTAGCACAAGTTTGGAGTATCTGGGCTCCCATCTGTCTTCAGTAGCATGATGGTGATACATACTATAGCTCTTACATATGTCCTTGTGTCTGTGTAAAGTTGTTGCTGGATATCGTACTGCTTTTCTGACTCTCAGATCTTATGTGAGGGCTCATAAATGAGCATTTCTCTGAGAAAAGATACATAGACCAGCATTCACCAGCACCAGTTATATAACTGTCATTTTATTGGAATGATAAAGTAACTTAGTGCTCTGCCTTCTGTAAGATTTTAAACATCAATGCATTTGTATAATAAGAAAAAGAATATTTTTTCTTTAAATTTCTATGTATGTCATGACATTCCTCCTTTTTAGATTGTGATTTAATGAGGAATCTGAATTTGTTGTTTTTTATATTTATTTTACATATCAATCCCAGGTCCCACTCACTCCCAACTACCTGTTCCCCCCACTTCCACCCCAACCTAACTCCATCCATTCTTCAGACAGAGTAAGGCCTCCAATGGGGAATCATAAAAATCTCTCACATCCATTTAGGCAGAACCAAGGCCTTCCCCTCTGTATCTAGGCTGAACAAGGTATCCCACCACAGGAAATGGGCTCCAAAATCCAGTTCATGTACTAGGGATAAACACCCGTTCCAGTGATAGTAGCCACATAACGTGCCCAAGCTCCCCAATTTTCACCCACATTTAGAGGGCCAACTGCAGTCTTATGCAGGTTCTCCAGATGTCAGTCTGGAATCAGTGAGCTTCCTCTTGCCCTTGTCACTTGTGTGTTGGCTTCCCCATCATAGTCTGCTCTTAATATTACCTATTGTCTTCTCCCCTTATCACCAAGTTTTTGGAAGCCCATTTCTCAGATATTCTTTGTGTTGTTTTTGTCCTACAACATTTGGCCCTGCTTTACAGTATGAGACTAAGAGTAGTATGAGTCAATATATATATCTAAGTTTGTACATAAAGATGCTGCCAGAAATGAGGACTGGAGCACCACCAGAAAACTACTGTGGGGACCAAAAAACATTAAGATCCCATCCCTAGGCTTCCTGGACATATCTGAAGACAAGACACCTAAAGTCTCTACCTTAACATAGATGTCTGAATGAGAACTAAGGAACTCCTATTAGAGATATAGACTTTCTTGAAACAATGGATTTCTTTATAACTAATTACTTTTGTATGGCTGATTCTAAAATCTCCATTAGATATAGTTTAAGATAATCCCAGCACTCAGGAGGCAGGGGCAGACATATCTTTGTGAGTTCAAAACCAGCAGGGTCTTTGGAGAAAGTTCCAAAACAGCCATGATTACACAAAGAAACTGTATCTTGAGAAATAGTTTAAGAAATAAAGGTTAGAGAGTCATCTGACATAAGCCACCTGTTTGCCAGACCAAGTTTGGCGGCGGCAGGTTCTGAACACAATCACCCAGAGGCACCCCGGTCTCCATCCTCCAGGCCAGGTAGGCCAGGAGCTGTTTCCAGTTCTTCTTCATTAGTGCTCCTCAGAGTCATTTGACACAAGTGACCTGCATGCCAGATGGAGATCGGCAGCGGGATCTGACACACCAAGGCCCAGTGACAGCTCTGCCTCCAATGCCTGCCCTGTGGGCCCAGCACACTGGAACACTGTCGACACCTGGTAACAGTGACACCTCCATCCATAAGAAGAGGAACGATATCACAGTATTGGATTTGTTTGCATCTACCAGAAGAGAACATTGGTCCCACACCCACCAGGAGAACAAGAAACTCTTGCTATACCCACCAGAAGAAAGAATGAGAAGAGGACAATGTAAAAGCAACTCCAACAACAGAAAGCACAATATGACACCACCGGAGTCTAGGAACCATACACCAGTAAGACCTGAACATCATGATGCAGATGAACCAGAAGAGAATGACATTAAAAGCATCTTAATGAAAATGATGGAGGACCTCAAAGAAGACATGAGAAATTCCCTTAAAGAAATGGAAGAAAAAAACTAAGAAAAAAATATCAATAAATCTCTCAAGGAAACAGTTCAAGACCTAAAAACTGAAATAGAGACAATAAAGAAAGCACAATCTGAGTGAATGCTGGAAACAGAAATGCTGGGTAAATGACCAGAAACTACAGATGTAAGCATAACCAACAGAATACAAGAGATGGAAGAAAGAATCTCAAGAGTGAAGACACACTAGCAAAAATAGATTCATCAACCAAAGAAAATCTTAAGTCCAACAAATCCCTAACACAAAATATCCAGGAAATATGGGATACTGTCAAAAGACCAAACCTAAGAATAATAGGTATAGAAGAAGGTGAAGAAATCCAACTCAAAGCTGCAGAAATCATATTCAACAAAAACATAGAAGAAAACTTTCCCAACCTAAAGAAAGACATACCAATGAAAATACAAGAAGCCTACAGAACACCAAATAGACTGAACCAAAAAAAAGGGTCACCTTGCCAAGTAATAATGAAAACATCAAACATACAACAAAGAGAAAATATTAAGAGCAGCAAAGGAAAAATGTCAAGTAACCTGTAAAGGCAAACCTATCATAATCACACCTGAATTTTCCTTGGAAACTCTGAAAGCCAGAGCATCTTGGATAGATATTCTATCTACACTAAGAGACCATGGATGCCAGTCCAGACTACTATACCTAGCAAAGCTTTCAATCATTATAGATGGAGTAAACAAGATATTACATGACAAAAGCAGATTCAAACAATACACAGCCACCAATCCACCTGACAGAAAGTACTGGAAGGAAAAGTGCAACCCAGGGAAGTTAACTACAACCAGAAAAAAATATAGGCAATAGATAATCCCAACTTACCAACTGCCAAAAGGAAAAAGGGACAGAATCCCACACATAATCTTGCAACTATCACCAAATCAAAAACAAGCAGGAATGAACAATAATCAATGGTCATTAATATCCATCAACATTAATGGTCTTAACTCCCTATAAAAAGACAGAAATTAGCAGAATGGGTAAGAAGACAGAATCCATCCTTCTGCTGCATGCAAGAAACTCACCTCAACCTCAAAGAGAGATGGTACCTAAAAATCAAATTTTGGGGAAAGATCTTCTAATCAAATGTACGCAAGAAACAACTTGGTGTAGCAATCCTAATATCCAATAAATTGGACTTTAAACTAAAATCAGTCAAAGAGGTGAAGAAGGTCATTTCCTACTAATCACAGGAGAAATCCATCAGGATGAAGTCTCAATTCTGAACATTTATGCCCCAAATACAAAGGCATCCATGTTTGTAAAAGAAACATTACTAAAATTCAAATCACACATAAAATCTCATTCACTTATAGTGGGAGATTTCACCAAACCACTCTCGGCACTGAACAGGAACACCAGACAGAAACTTAACAAACAAACAAAAGAACTAATAGAAGTTATGGTGCAATTGGACTTAAAAGATATCTATAAAACATTGCACACAAATATAAAACAATTTACCTTCTTCTCAGTGCCACATGGATCCTTCTCTAAAATTGACCACATACTTGGCAACATAGCAAACCTTAACAAATACAAAAATTTGAAATAACCCCGTGTATCTTATCTGATCACAATGATTTAAAATTAGAATTCAACAACAATACAAACTACAGAATACCTATAAATTCATGGAAATTAAGTAACACCCATTTGCACAATTCATGGGTCTAGGAAGAAATAAAAAAAGAAATTATAGACTTCCTAGAATTCAATGAGAATGCAGACACAACATATCCAAACCTATGGGATACTTTGAAAGCAGTGTTAGAAGGAAAGTTCATAGCACTAAATGCACACTTGAAGAAACAGCAGAATAATAAAACTAGAGAATTAACAGCACAACTGAAAGCTTTAGAAAACAAAGAAGCCAATACAGCCGGAGGAGCAGATGCCAGGAAATAATCAAATTGAGGGCTGAAGTCAATAAAATGGAAACTAGGAGAACAATACAAAGAATCAATATAACAAAAAGTTGGTTCTCCGAGAAAATCAACAAGAGAGACAAACCTTTATCCAAACTTACCAAACAAGAAAGAGAGAACATCCAAATTAATAAAATCAGGAATGAAAAGGGGGACATAGCAAAGGACAGAGAGGAAATCCAGAGAATCATCAGGTTATACTTTGAAAACCTAGATTCCTCAAAATTTGAAAATCTAAAGGAAATGAACAATTTTCTGGACAGATTTCACTTCCCAAAAGGACAGATAAGCAACTTAAATAGAACAATAAACTCTAATGAAATTGAAACAGTCATTAGAAGTTTCCCAACCCAAATAAGCCCAGGAGCAAATGACTATAGTGCAGAATTCTACCAGAAATTCAAAGTACAGCTAACACCAATTCTCCTCAAAGTATTCCACACAATAGAAGCAGAAGGGTCATTACCAACATTGATATCCAAGCCA
Source organism: Cricetulus griseus (assembly GCF_003668045.3). Lineage (NCBI taxonomy): Eukaryota > Metazoa > Chordata > Mammalia > Rodentia > Cricetidae > Cricetulus > Cricetulus griseus. The sequence goes on from NW_023276808.1 coordinate 7,953,287, forward strand.
CAAAAAGACACAACTAAGAAAGAGACCTACAGACCAATATCCCTCATGAATATTGATGCAAAAATTCTCAATAAAATATTTCCAAATCAAATCCAAGGTCACATGGGAGAAACCATCCATCCCGATCAATTAGGCTTCATCCTAGGGATGCAAGGATGGTTCAACACATGAAACTTCATCAATGTAATGCACCAAATAAATATACTGAGGGAAAAAATCACATGATCATCTCACTAGATGCCGAAAAAGCCTTTGACAAAATCCAACACCCCTTCATGATAAAGTTCCTGGCAAATTCAGGGATAACAGGAACATAACACAACAAAATAAAAGCAATATAAGGCAAGCCAACAGCCATCATCAAATTAAATGAAGAGAAACTCAATGCAATTCCTCTAAAATCAGGAACAAGACAAGGCTGTCCACTCACTCCATACCTCTATTATTGTCCCTGATATTCTCTCTGGAGCAATAATGGAGATCAAGGAAATACAAATCAAAAGGAAGAAGTCAAACTCTCACTATTTGCAGATGATAGGATAGTCTACATACGTGAATCAAAAAACTCAACCAGTGAACTCCTACAGATGAGAAACACTTCAGCAAAGTGGCAGGATACAAGATTAACTCAAAAAAATCTTTAGGCCTAATGTATCCGAATGACACATTGGTGGAGAAAGAAATCAGAGAAGCAACACTCTTTACAATTGCCACAAACAACATAAAATACCTTGGAATAACACTATCCAAAAAAGTGAAAGACCTGTCCCATAAGAATTTGAGTGTCTAGAGAAAGAAATTAAAAAGAAGATACACAAAAATGGGAAGATCTCCCATGCTCTTGGATATGCAGGATCAAAATAATAAAAATGATAATCTTACAAAAAGCAATCTACAGATTCAATGCAATCCCCAACCCAATCCCAACAAAATTATTCACTGACCTTGAAAGAACAATTCTGAACTTTATATGGAAAAACAAAAGACCCAGGATAGTCAAAACAACCCTGTACAATAGAGGAACTTCTGGAGGCATCACCATCCCAAACTTTAACCTGTATTACAGAGCTATAGTCCTGAAAACAGCTTGGTATTGGCATAAAATAGACAGGTAGGCCAATGGAATAGAGGGGAAAACCCTGATATAAGCCCACACACCTATGAACACCTAATTTTTGACAAACACTCCAAATATATATGCTGTAACAAAGAGAATATCTTCAACAAATGGTGCTAGCATAACTGGATGCAAACATGTAGAAGATTACAGATAGACCCAAGCCTTTGTCCCTGCACAAAAATTAAGTCAAAATGGATCAAAGACCTCAACATAAACCCCAGCCACACTGAACCTACTAGAAGACAAAGTGGGAAATACCCTTGAATTAATCAGTACAGGAGACTGCTTCCTGAACATAACACCAGTAGCACCGACACTGAGACCAACAGTTAATAAAAGGGACCTTCTGAAATGAGAAGCTTCTGTTAGACAAAGGACATCTTCAGCAAGACAAAAGGACAGCCCACAGACTGGGAAAAGATATTCACCACCCCACATCTGACAGAGGGCTGGTCTCAAAAATATACAAAGTACTCAAGAAGCTATTCTTGAAACCAACAAACAATCTAATTAAAAAATGGGGTGCAAAACTAAATGGGCAATTCTCAATTGAGGAATCTAAAATGCCTGAAAGACACAAAGGAAAGTGTTCAACATCCGTAGCCATTAGGGAAATGCAAATCAAAACAAATCATAGCAGCATTATTTTTAATAGCCAGAACCTGGAGACATCCTAGATGCCCCTCAACTGAAGAATGGATAGAGAGAATATGATACATTTACACAATGGAGTACTACTCAGTGGAAAAAAATGGAATCCTGAAATTAGCTGGCAAATGGATTCCACTAGAAGAAACCAGCCTGAGTTAGGTAAACCAGCCATAAAAATACAAACATGGCATGCAGCCACTCATGTATGGATTTTACACCTAGTGCAAAAGATTACCAGCATACAATCCACATCAACAGGGAAGCAAGGAAACAAGGAGGAATCTAAGACAGACATGCATGGTCCCCTGGAGAATGGGAAATAGACAATATCTCCTGAGCTAATTGGGAGCATGGGGGAGGGGAGAAGGAGTTAGCAATAAGAGAAAGGGAGAAGAGGAGGGGAGAGGAGGACATGAGATAGCAGGAAAATTGAGTCAGGGGAAGAAAAGAGGAGAGCAAGAAAAGAGATACCATAATAGAAGGAGCCATTATAGCTTTGAAGAGAAATCTAGCACTAGGGAAATGTCCAGATCTACAAGGAAGATCCCAAATAACAAGCTAAGCAATAGTGAAGAGGCTACCTTAAATACCCTTCCCCTATGATGACACTGATGACTACCTTAAATGCCATGCTAAAGCCTAGAGCCTTACATCCAGTAGCTGATGGAAGCAGAAGCAGACACCCACAGCTAAGCACTGAGCCAATCTCCTGGAATCCAGTTGCAAAGAGGGAGGAGTGATGAGCAAATGGGTCAAGACTAGGCTGGAGAAACACACAGAAACACCTGAACTGAACAACAGGCTGCTCATGGACTCCAGATAGATAGCTAGGAAACCAGCATAGGACTGATCCAGACACCCTGATGAGGATGTCAGCTTGGAACTCTGGTTAATCTGTGGGGCTTCTAGTAGTGTATCAGTATTTATTCCTAGTATATTAATGGGCTTTGGGAGCCCACTCCACATAGAGGGATAGTCTCTCAGCCTAGACACAAAGAGGAGGGTCTAGGCCCTGCTCCAAATGATATGACAGACTTATCAGATTCCCCATGGAAGCTCTCACCCTCCCTAGGGAGCAGAAAGGGGATTGTATTGTGGGTCTGTAGGGGGCGCGGGAGAGGAAACTGGGATTGCCATGTAAAAGAAGCTTGTTTCTAATTTAAATAAAAAGGGATAAATATAAATCGTTCATATTCAAGCAACAATTTGTGGTAATGAATTACAGAAAGAATAGAAGTATAATAGTGAGTTCCTCTTTGCATTTTGTGTAAAGGATTTATTTTCATAGCAGAAGATGTAAGAGACATTGAACCCATTATTATTGCTGGACTCTGCAAACATTTTCATGAGGTGTTTCGTGGGTTTTCAGGCTCTTGGGCAGAAGAGGGAAGTTGCAGGTCCAGGGCTGTGAGTGGTGCAAGCAGCTGGTGAGACTCTCAGAGGGGTTTTTGTTGGAGACTGAAGCACTGTGGGAGGAACACTACGACTCTGCATACAGTAGTAATCTCCCATGTCTTCAGCCTGGATGTTGCTGATGGTGAGAGTGAAATCTGTCCCAGATCCACTGCCTGTGAAGCGATCAGGGACCCCAGTGTACTGAGGGGATGCAAAGTAGATCAGCAGTTTAGGAGACTGCCCTACTTTCTGTTGGTACCAGGCCAAGTAGTTCTTCTGATTTCCACTGTATAAAAGACTCTGACTGGACTTGCAGCTAATGGTGGCCCTTTCTCCTGCTGACACAGCCAGGAAGGAGGGAGACTGTGTCATCACGATATCTGCACAGGCACCTGCAATCAGAACAACCAATAATCATGTATATAATAAAAAGATTTTAAGACATATAAAATTAGTCATTTAATGTCCTTGTAGCACCATGTTACCAACGTACTAAGACATAAAAATGTTAAACCCTGGCACACATTATGAATTTCTTTTATACAAAGAAGAGACTCTTAAAATATAATATTTTTCTCACCAGACACCCAGAGCAGAAGAGACATGAGAACCTGGGTGTGTGGCTCCATCTTGCTCCCCTGGCCTGTGTGATGATGCTTAGTTCTCACTAATAAGGCCTGGTTTATAAACTCAAAGCATCTGGGCCAGGCTGGAGGGACCCATGCAAATCAGTCAGCAAATACAAAAGCAGATGCCTGGGCAGTAGGTGTGAGAGTGGCTGGTGTCAATCAGCAGGCAAATATACCATCACAGAGAGCAACATATATAACTGAAGATATTGGCTTTCAGCTCTCCAATAGAAGTCTACAAGGTTCCCTAGTGTAAGCTTTGGTTAAAATATAAGAATATTTAAATCAGGTGACCTTTGCAGAAACATTAGGGGAGCTTTATCTGATTGACAGACCTTTTAAAAAATTTTGTTTAAAAAAGTTACAACAACAAATTAGATATCATAGAGTAAACAAAAATATGCAACAAAAGAAAAGAAGGGTGGAAGGTAGAAAAGAGTAAAGCCCAAAATGAGAGAATTCATGCTAATTTTTCTCATTATCTCCCATCTCCAAAGCCATTCTTAATACTAAGCAAAATGAATAGTGCGTCAGATATTTGCGCTGCAGATTCTGGACCAAAAATGGAACAGAGGTGCAAAGAGAAGCTCTTATTCATTCTGTGGTAATTATTGGTGCAATAAATTAAACCTGAGATCAGAGGAACTTTAATCTTAAAGCAAAGGTAAACACAAAAGAAACAAACAAGTATACATACTCCTCACACCTTCAGAAAACAGAAAGAATGCTTTAAATTTGGGGGATGAAAAGAACAAGATTTCTTCAAGAAGTTATGGATGCAGACCAACACTGCCAAAAGTGTCTAGTAGAGAAATGCATGTTCTTGGGTAATCTAGAAATTAGCAGTATTGAAACTGGTTAAGATGGTCTTGCTGACATAGTGAACAGGAAAAGACATTCCCAGAGGGGGCACAGCCTCGTAAATCAAGTAACAGTTTTACAGAGACCAATGGGCCTCTACATCAGAGATTGTTGCCATATAAAGGAAAAACATGTTTGAGTATGAATGAAAATCAAAAGCAATAAAAAAAAGAAGCACAGAACATTCCTGGACTTCAGATTAGTGCCCTCTGAAAATGTATGTAGGAAGTGAATTATAAATCCAGTATTATATGTAATCTACAAGAAACAGATAACTAAATAGATAAATAACTAAATAAATAAATGTAGCAATGAGTCAAGATTCACATTTGCAATCCCAATTCTGGGGACACAGAAGTAGGAGCAACATGAGGTTGAGGGCAGACTGAGATACATGACATATTCTAGGCCAGGGTAATCTATGCTTGGAGTCAATCTCTCAAAAATTTTTGTCATACCACAAAAAAAGCCAAGTGTTGGTTGCAAATGCCTTTAATCCCAGCACTCTGGAGGCCGAGGCAGGCAGATCTCTATGAATTCAAGGCCAGCCTGGTCTCCAGAGCAAGTACCAAGATAGGCTCCAAAGCTACACAAAGAAACCCTGTCTCATAAAACCAAAAAAAATAGCAATGGGGGTAACTGAGAATGTGGGAGTTTAGTACTTTATTCAAGATATTACAAGAGTTTCTTACACAGAGTGATAGCCATGAAGAATATTTGCCTGCTCAAGGAGCCCAGTCATGCATGCTGCTTCTCTCATGCGGGAATGTGCAGATTTTCTGAGTCTGTGTGACAGGATGAGGTTGGAGAAGCAGCCTGTCATAGCTGAGGGCTCTTTGCCACCCATTTCAAAATGTACTTAAGATAAACCTATTAGTGACCCATCAGCTTCAACACACATGATGGCATACTGGGAGAGAAATAGAGATGATGCCAGCATCTTCTTTCTTGTTTTTTTTTGTCTATGAGTGTCTGGTATGCACACATGCCTGTGCAATACACATATGTGGTGCCTAAAGAAGACAGAATAGGGAGTCAGATTCCCTGGAACTGGAGTCATAAATCATTGTGAGCCACCATGTGGCTACTGAGAGTTGAACATAGATCTTCTGGAAGAACAGCCAGTCAGTTCTCTTAAACATTGAAATATCTCCACAGCCTCACAAATGCCTTCTGAGTAAATAGGCAAGATGGAAAATGAGGAAAATTCTTGAAAAAAATAAAGACCTGTGCACCACTAAAGACTATAACTAAGGAAGAGGAGAGCAGCGGAAAGAAGAGGATGTTTAAATGGCTTCTAAAGGCTCCTTGTGCCTTGTAAAGTCTGTTCTTTGAACCCGAGAAGTGCAGTAAATTGCTTACATATGAAAATGACTTCATTTGAAAGCAGGAGTTTGCAGTTAATTTTTCTCTTCTCTCTTCTTACTTCAGGGACCAGGGGATTACCTTGATGCAGAATTCAGTTTTCCTCTCTATCAAGACTAAAGTGTTTGAGTGCATTTCTGGGAGAACCACATCAGTAAAGACTTAACTTCCAGGCTCACAGGGATGTGTTCTTGTCTCTCTTTATTGCTATTATAGAACACCTATAAAAGCAAGTTGAGTAAGCTTTGTTCCTTACTTTGGAACATAGATTTATTGAGGCCGCAGTTTGAGCATAAAACTAATATAATATGGAAGACACAGTGGAAAGAGCTTCAAGCAACTGCTCACATCACAACCACAACTAAGATGCAGAGAGTGAGGGAAGCTTGAGCTCAACTCGCTTTCTCTATATTGTGCAGGTCAAGAATCACACACAAGGCATAGTCTTGCCCACATGTGAAAGGATTTTCCAATATCAATTCACCTAATAAAATAATCCCTCTCAGACATTCACAGAAGCTAATCATAACCTAGATAATCTCACAAGTATGTATACATATACATAAATGTATATGTATGTCATCAGTTCTTCAACTTCAATCATTTACAATTTCCTTGAGGTACATGAATTAAAATCAATTAGAAATATTGAAATATATATCACTTTTAACTCTGGTTCCTTTATCAATTGAACACCAGGATTCATTCTTTTTGGCTGTAACTTTCTACACAGTTGTTTAGGCTCCTTTCCTTTTCAATAACGATGCTCACCAAATGTACCTTAGATTCCAGCACTCAATCCAGTAGAACATAGATGACCTTCCAGAAAAGGATTCCCCCAATCATATATCTCATAATGTATTGAGAGAAATGGCCACTCAAATTCTAAAGTCATGAGGAGAGAAAGGCTGATCATAAGAAAAAGTTGGCAGGGAAGGTCAAATCACTGACACACACAAGTTAAATGTAGTGGTGTATTCTTGGAGAAGCATGCTAAGAGACAGTGAGCTTTCCCTCTCCCTCACTTGCCTCAAGATAGCCCACACTCTGTCCAAGCAACACACCTAAACTTGTGTAAGTTTCTTTGTTCATGTTCACTCTTAGTCCATTTACCCTTCCCCTACTGCCTCAAGCTAGTGAGGGACCTGACTCCTTTACCAGCTGCAACACTCAGGAAATCAGGCCTTGAGCCTTATCTGGGCTGACTCCATTGATGAGTGATGGGGATGGGATGCCTTCTGTACATATGTTTCTCTTATTCTTAGTTTAATAAAGCACTGTGGCCAATGAGGCAGGACAATAGGTGGGTCTAGGAGAGAAGGAGGATTCTGGGAAGGACAGTCACAGAGAGATGTGATGTAGACTGCAATGGAGTAAGTGTCCTGGGCCTTTTATCTGGTAAGATAAGGCCCCTGTGAGTATGGGAGGCCAGGCCCCTTTCCTAATCTGCTGTATTTGGCATGGGTGGGGGAGAAATGCCCCCATCAATGCTTGAGGCAATTGGGAGAACTGCCTCTCAGGTTCAAGAGCAAAGAACTCCTCCTACTCTGACCAGCTGCAACAATTGTGAGAACAGACCCAGAATCTTGCATAAACAGCACAATAGAGCAAACTCTATTGACCGGGGCTTGGGTGAGCCAGGCCCAAAGTTGTGAGCATGGGATAACTGTCCTCATCCCCCATGTGTCTTGTGGCAGCATGAGTGGGGTAGAGATCTTCAGCCCTTTCTTATCAACTCCTGAGGCAGGTGGGAGAGCTGTCACCATTAATCATTAGTCATGAGATGGCATGAGCAGAGGGGCAGAATTCCCTCTCCCACCTAAGGTGGGAGAGCTGTCCCTGGCCCTCATCAGCTGCAGCACTCATGAGAGTGGTCCACACATCTCAAGTGGTTAAAATAGTAGATCTAGCCTTGTAGGTATAGATGTGGGAGGACCAATTGTGGGGATGTGTCACACTGCAGCTTCCATGACAAGATTTTCCCTTTCTTTCAAGAATATAAATGAATAAAGACTGAAAAATTATGACTTAAAAATGCTTAAGCATGTCTATGCTAATATGAGACAATGTAGACTCTAGAAATAAAGAAGGGGTTTACATAACATTAAAATGGTTGATTTATCAGGTAACATTGTAATTTCCAATGTTTATGAAAGTTCGGTTAATACGGAGCATCAAATGGCATAAAGAATATTTGATCAAATTAATGAAAAGTAGAAATAAAGTATAATGATACCTTGGGAAATAAACATGTCTCTATACACCATTTTTAGAATTGGAGATAGGGTGTCATGCACCCTAGACTTATGCTCTATTAATAAGATCTTTTACTAGCCCTTAATTTTTTGTTTCCATTTTATTTCTATTTAAGGGTCTCACTTAGATTCTAAAAGTGACCCTGATTTTCCAATTGAAATCACTCAACCACTCATGTGTCAGTATGAGAAGCCTGATCCACCCTGCCCAATAGTTTTCTCAGCAACAGAAAGATCATGCAGTCATGAAGTCATCAAGGATGTACAAGACTGAAATAACACTCCTAATCCACCTGGACTACGAGAACTAGGCTGAACTGTATCCCCAAACACAGCAAAATAAGTATTGTTTCAAACTGTCTATGAGTATTTCCTGAAATGAATGCTTATAGTGAAAAAATTTCGTTAGATCTATGTGTTAAAAATATTGATGTATAACATCATTAAGCTATAAATTAATATGTTGGAAAATTATGGAATATTGGTCACTACATATCTGTTTTGATTAACTCAAAGCCAAATGCAATTATAGAATATTTGTTCCTCCCCCCCTCACAATTTGCTCAGCGGTTCTTGTCCCCTTCTGCTCCTTCGAGGGACTATGCAATCTTCTGTTGGCGTCCTCCTTGTTTCCTAGCTCTGTGGCAGTGTGGATTGTAGGCTGGTAATTCTTTGCTCTATGTTTAATATCCATATATGAGTGAGTACATACCATGTTTGTCTTTTTGTGACTAGGTTACCTCACTCAGGATGGTTTCTTCTAGGTACATCCATTTGCCTGTGAATTTCAAGATTCCATTGTTTTTTCCCCACTGAGTAGTAAGTACTCCATTGTGTAAATGTACCACATTTTCTCTATCCATTCTTCAGTTGAGGGTCATCTAGGCTACTTTCAGGTTCTGGCTATTCCAAATAGTGCTGCTATGAACATAGTTGAACATATGTCCTTATTTTGTGTTTGTGCATTCTTGGAGTTTATGCCCAATAGAGGAATTGCTGGATCATTAGGTAGACTTATTCCCATTTTAGTGTGAAACAGACATTCTGATTTCCAAAGTAGTTGTACAAGTTTGCAATCCCAGCAACAATGGAGGAAAGTTCCTCTTTCTCCACATCCTTTCCAGCATAGATTGTCATTGGCGTTATTAATTTTAGCCATTCTGACCGGGGTTAGATAGTATCTCAGAGTGGTTTTGAGTTGCATTTCGCTGATGGCTAAGGATGTTGAACACTTTCGTTTTTATGATTTGTTTTTTTTAACTTTTTAAAATTTGAATTAGAAATAGGATTATTTTATATGACAATCCCAGTTCCCTTCTTCCTCCCATCCTTCACTACCACCCCCCCAACTAAATCCCTATCTATTACATATTCTTTCTGCTACCCATGGGTGGTAAAGCCTTCCAAAGGGTGTCATCAGAGTCTATTGTATCCCTTGGGATAGGGCCTAGACCCACCCCCATGTGGCTTGGCTCAGGGAGTACTCCTCTATATGGAATGGGTTCCCAAAGTCCACACCTATGTTAGGGATAAGTACTGGACTACTACAGGTGGTCCCATAGATTTCCGAGGTTTCTGCACAGAAACCCATGTTCCTGGGGTCTGGATCAGTCCCCTGCTGGTATTCCAGCTATCAGTCTGTGGAGCAAGAGTTCCCCGATGTTCTGGTCAGCTGTTTCTGTGGGTTTCACAAGCCTGATCTGGACCCCTTTGCTTTTCACTCATCCTTCCCTGCATCAGAGTTCCAGTTCAGTTTGGTTATTAGTTGTGGGTGTCTGCTTCTACATCTACCCGTAGCTGGATGAAGCCTAAAGGATGGCATATAAGTTAGTCATCAATCACATTATCAAGGAGGCCATTTAAGGCAGCCTCTCATCTGTTGCTTAGATTGTTACCTGGTGTCATCATTGTAGATCTCCAGATTTCCCTAGTGCCTTATTTCTCTGTAAACCTAAAATGTCTCCCTCTATTATGGTATCTCCTTTCTTGTTATCATCTATTCTTCCCCTGACTCAACATTTCTGCTCCCCCATGTCCTCTGAATACCTGCTCTTCTCCCCTTCTCATTCTCCTAGCTCCCTCCTCCCTCTTCCCGTGCTCTCAGTTTTCTCAGGGGATCTTGACCCATTCCCATTCTACAGGGTACCACACATGTCTATCTTATGGTCCTCCTTGTTTACTAGCTTGTTTGGCAGTGTGGATTGTAGGCTGGTAATCATTTATTCTATGCCAAAAATCCACATATCAGTGAGTACATACCATGTTTGTCTTTTTGTGATTGGGTTCCCTCACTCAGTATGGTTTCTTCTAGTTCCATCCATTTTCCTGCAAATTTCAAGATTCCATTGTTTTTTTCCCACTGAGTAGTACTCCATTGTGTTAATGTACCACATTTTCTCTATCCATTTTTCGGTTGAGGGGCATCTAGGCTGCTTCCAGTTTCTGTCTATTACAAACAGTGCTGCTATGAACAAGGTTGAACAGATGTCCTTGATGTATGAATGTGCTTCTTTTGGGTGTATACCTAAGAGTGGAATTGCTGGATCTTGTGGTAGACTGATTCCCAATTTCCTGAGTAGTCGCCATACTGATTTCCAAAGTGCTGTACAAGTTGGAACTCCCCCAGGAGTGTTCCCTTTTCTCCACATCCTCTCCAGCATGAACTCTTATTGGTGTTTTTTATTTTGGTTCAACACTTTCTTAAGTGTCTTTCAGCCATTTTATTTTCCTCTGTTGAGAATTCTCCATTTAGTTATGCAGCCCACTTTTTATTTGCATTGTTCAGTGTTTTGTTCCTAGCTTTTTGAGTTCATTGAATAATTTGGAAGTCAGCCCTCTCTCATATGTGGGGTTGGCAAACATCTTTTCCCATTGTGTGGGATATCACTTTGTCTTGCTGACTCTGTCCTTTGCCTTACAGAAGCTTCTCAGTTTCAGGAGGTCCCATTTATTAATTGTTGATCTCAATGTCTGTGCTACTGGAGCTATGTTCAGGAATTGATCTCCTGTACCAATTTGTTCAGGGTATCACCTACTTTCTCTTTTAGGATGTACAGTGTGACTGAATTTATGTTGATGTCTTTGATCTATTTGGACTTTAGTTTTGTGCATGGTGATAGATATGGATCTAACTACAATTTTCTACATGTCCTAATCAAGTTATGCCTACACCATATGTTGAATGCTTTCTTTTTTCCATTGTATATCTTTAGATTCTTTGTCAAAAATCAGGTGTTGGTAGGCCCTATCCTAAAGGATATGGCATACTCTGAAGACCCTCCATGGAAGGTCTCACCCTCCCTGAGGAGCAGAAAGGGTGTGGGAAATGTAGGGTGCTAGTGGGGGGCAGGGGAAGACAGGAGGGTTTTGGAACTGGGATTTACATGTAAAAGAATTTGTTTGTGATTTTAAATTGGTCTAATTACCATTATAAAACAATCAATCTAATTTAAGTAAAGAAAGAAAGAAAAAAATTGAGAATTCTGGCACTAGGGATCTACAAGTTTGACCACTACTAACAACCTAAGCAATAGTTGAGAGTATACCTTGAATGTCCTTCTCTGATAAGGAGATTGATGACTATTTTTTATGTTATCATAGAGCCTTCATCCAGTTGCTGATGTAAGCAGAGGCAGACACCCAAAGCTGCATGCCAAACTGGATTCTGGAATCCAGTTGCAGAGGGAGGAATGATGAGCAAAGTGGTCAAGACCAGGCTGAAGAAACCTACAGAAACAGCTGACCTGAACAAGGGCATCCTCATGGACCCCAGTTTGATAGTTGGGAAACCAGCATAGGACTGTTCCTGTCCCCTGAATGAAGATGTCAGTTTTCAATTCTGGGCAATGTATGGGGACTCTCGTATTGGATCAAAATTTATTGCTAGAACACGAATGTACTTTGGAAGCTCTCTCCACATAGAGGGATATGCTCTCATCCTAGACACATGAGGAACGGTCTAGACCCCCGCTCCAAATGATATGACAGACTTTGAAGATTCCCCATGGAAGGCCTCACCCTCCTTGGGGAGCAGAAAGGATTTGGGGCAGGGGATCAGTGTGGGGCAGGGAAGGAGTGCAGGGAGAGGGAACTGAGATTGACATATAAAAGAAGCTTGTTTCTAATTTGAAATTGGTCTAATGACCATTATAAAAATAAAGAATATATAAAAAAACAAAAAAACCAAAAGATAATCTAGAAGTCACTAAGAATCTGTCGAAGAGCAAAGATTATCAATACATTAAAACTTTCATTGCCTTTAATCACATATACTTATTTATAAGGTATTTCAACAATCTTTATTCTTCTGTTCTATATTTCCTGTCTGAGGATGGCAGAACTGATAGAACCATTCAGGGTTGCCTGTGAAGCTGTGTTTCCCATGGGGTACACATTCAGCTGTAATTCATTGATCTGCCATTTTTCTTATAGAAAAATGTCTGAACAGTTTTATATGATTTTCCAAAGGCAATTAGCACATGATACTGTGATAACAATTGGACTATCTAGGTAGGGAGGTTTTAGGCTAAAGCACTGTATGATGTCACCAAAGAACTCAAATACAAAGCCCACATGTTTGCCCTCACATGAGGGTCCTAGCTACAAACCACAAGGACACTTGCTCAACTACATTCATAGCAACATTATTTGTAATAGCCAGAATCTGGAAACAACCTACTATCCCCTCAACTGAAGAATGGATAAAGAAAATGTGGTAAATTTACACAATAGAGTATTACTCAGCAGTAACAAAACAATCACATCATGAATATTTCAGGAAAATGAATAGAATTAGAAAAAAAATCATCCTGAGTGGGGTAACACAGATGCAGAAAGACAAACATGGTATTTCTCACTCATAAATGGATCTTAGATGTAAAATAAAAGATAGCCAGCCTGTAAATCCACAGCCCCAGAGATGCTAGGTAAAAAGGAGGAACATAAGAAAATATATTCTCATTTTGGAAGATTTTAATGGCTTGAAATAATCATAGAGATTTAAGTGTTACAGCATCACAAAATCATGCAGCAGTCTCTGTAACACCCTATATCCAGGGGTGAAAAAACTGATGAGAAATGGAGGACAGTACACGCCATCTTTGTTAACTGTACTACGGTCTGTTTCTATATTGTAACCCCAACTTCTATCATTTGTTACCACTACTCCACTTAGGAAAATAATAGTTCATAGTGATGTTTAAAAGATGCCTTGTCCTGCATGACCTTGCACCCTGGATCTTCCTGTGTCTGCTTTTGAGAACACTCAAACCAAATCATTCAATTCATCTGGACTTTATTCCCTGTGGGTTTCTATATATCCATCACTGTGGAGAGGCACTATTAAGGGACCCATCTGCGTACACTCACTGATATGTTAGTCTCTTCCAATAAGTGGATTGAGTAGGGTATATTTATATATTTAGGATATGTGTATACATAAATGCATGTAACACTAATGAAAAAGAGGTCATGAATGTGAAATAGAGCAAGGAGTGATTTTGGGGAAGTGAAGGGGGAGGTGAGATTATGTAATTATATTATAATCTCCAAAATAAAATATAATCTAGGGTTTAGTTTTATCAGAATTCAGAAAAAATAATGGGCTCAATTTCATTAGCAGAAATGGGTCACAGAGCAAAGATAGTATCAGGCCCTCTTCCTCTTTTATTTTTCCCTCAAACCCCAAATACTATAGATGTAAAGGGTTCTGAGTGTCATGGATTCTGGCAGCAATGACTGACTGGGAAGGGAGATGTGGTCACGTCTTATATTGCTTAGTACTGGGTATCTAGTCATCAGGAATTCACATCATCATATGAGAGGCAGAAGCTCTACCTGCTTTTAGTCAATTGAAACAGGCCATACTTGAGGTATCAGCTCTGAGCCCCCAAGAAGAAACATATTTACATACATAAGAAAGACAGGGTGTGGCTCTTACAGTACTAATCCAGCTAGAGTACCTACCTAGCATCCCACGATGAACTTAAACAAAGAACTGGATAAAGGAAAGATGACCCTCCTGCACCTAAGCAGTGGTTGCCAAATACAGTCCTTTAGATCCCAGAGAACACAAAGATAATCCTGGGAAGTTATGTGACAATGTATGTCACCCACCTTTACCCTAATGTGTCAGGATCAAAATCCTTGAATAGTTTCTATATGATTAAGTGTTATTTGCCTTCTAAAATATCTGAAACTATATTAAGTAAATTGTGTAATTCAACTCAGGTATGGTTTCTCAGTGAACTTAGCCAATTTCCCCTTGGATAGATGGGAACCACAGACCTGACTTCAATCAAATTGGTTTTCAAATATTTGCAACCAAGGAAGATTTCAAAGAGACCTACTGAAGAAGCCAGATTGTGTTTTTTCCACAGATGGGAGTGTCTTTATTGAATAGGGAGTTCTGCCTGCTGCGTGGATTGACAAAATAATACAGAGACATATTAGATACAATGCTGCTTGGCCAATGACTAGGATTCTCATCTGTTAGCTCAGTCTTAATTATCATACATCTATATATTTTATAAGACTTATCTTATCAGACGCCTTATTGGCGTCCCTCCTTGCCAGTGGATCACATTGCGCTGCTGGAGAAGGAAGGGGAAAAAGGGGGCACTTCCTGTTTTCTTGCTTAGATATGAGTCTCCTTGCTATGTCACTTCCTGCCTGGATCACCACTTATCTACTACATTTCCCAGAATCCTCTTTGACAACCAGTTCCATCTAACTTGCTGTCTCAATGGCCAAATAGTAATCTATTTAACAATCAATAAGCTAAACTTACACAGAAGTACTTCCCCCATCACTGCAGAGCTGGATAGTCAGTAGTCCCTCTAAATTGGACAATGAGAAATTCACTTTCTTCCCCAGAGACAACCGTTAGGGCTCTGAGCAGAGTAGCCTGAGCTGAGTAAGGAGAAGTAAGTTAGTGTTTCCACCATTCCTGAGTATGGACTTTAGATCTTGCATATTCATCTGTAAAGGGAGACTTCTCCTCATAGATAATGGGTGTCCTATAAAATATCACCAGGAGGTGAACTTGTTGCTGTCCTGCATCTTTTTCTGTTGAGAAGTAACACTAAAACATTCTAATTGCCATCATGTGGGTTCAAGTGAAAAAACAGAAGGAAATAAGCAGACATCACAGCCAAGTTCACTGCCCAAAGTGCACCATTTCGCAAGGTAGCAAATGCTCATTTAGTTTTAGTTTTAGAGGACTGCTGCTATAAAATAAGGTTTCAGGATTCCTCCAGAAATGGATGCTCTCTTGGGGATACATCCTTCATTCTTCAGATTGGATTCAATTCAAGGAAGAAAACCATCTGCCTGAGTCCAGACAAGGAGAGGACCTTAAGACTTCATTTTGTTTCTGTTGCAGATATTAAACATCCTGACCAAAGGTAGTTTAGAAGAGAAAAGGGTTTGGTTTATGCTTCTGGTTACCATGCATCATTGAGGGGAAGTCAAGGCAATAATTCAAGCAGATTGCAACATTCCAGCCATACTCAGATACAGACAGCAACAAATGAACTCAAGCTGCCTGTTTGCTCACTACTTCCTCTCTTCACTCTTGTACAGTGCATGGTGCCATCAATGAAATGGTGCTGTGTGCATTCCAGGGTTTGTCTTTTGGCCTCAATTAACAATGAAAACAGTCTGTCCCAGAAATGCCCACATGCCAACCTCAGCTAGAGAATTCCTCAGTTGAGGGTTTCTTCTCACGTGACTCCAGGAGACATTAACAGGGCAAGAAAGTGGTGGACTGATTCAAAATGTGTTTGACAAGGACATAGGATCACCACCTGGCAAAGATTTTTCATGTATCCCATTTGAACACAAAACTAGAAATTTCCATGGGCCAGTGTGTTTCTCAGGAAAAATTTATAAAACAAGGTAGTTTTACCCAAATGCTAAAACATAAGTCTTAGAGGATCTTTGTCCTTGGCAGGCTCTATGTAACTAATGTTTATTTTCCCCCAATGTAGAGGTCAATTAAACTTACTTTCCAGTTTCTCTTTAGCCTACTATGTAAAATCCGTACTATTTGATCTTCTTCTGACAACTGATTTCTTTCTTTTACATTTTTTATTTCTTTAATTACTACTCATCTATACATATCCATCACACCCCATTTCCTTGCCCTCCCATCCTCCTATGTTCCCCTCCAACGCCCCCAACCCACCACCCAACTCCTCCACAGGTATAGTGAGGCCCAACTCAGGGGACCTTCAAAGTCCATTATAGTGGGGTACAATTGATGCATACTGCAAAGGAATCAGAGCAAGTTTGATGAACAGATGTTTAATGGGCGAGTATTCACGAGATGAAATAAGTTCCCTACAACCAGGCGACCATGGATCAGAGAGAGCTGTCTTTATCTGGTGTCAGGAATGGGATATTATCAATACGGAGCCAAGTAGGAATATAAGGGTATTTAATAAGGGAAAAGCCTTACTTACAGAGCTACGTAGCCAGCCAGCTTGGCAGCAGTCTATAAGCAAGCTGAAAGGGGTGAAAACTGAAAGTGAAACTAGGCCAACTGAAACTCTTACTCTATGTGACCCTGACCACACCCTCGCAGGCAGGGTCAGACAGACCTGTAGCAGGCCCACAAGCAGGCATGGCTACAGGTTCCGATACACACACACACACACACACACACACACTATGTACAGGCATAGATGCAGACAAAACGCAATACACATAAAGTAAAAATAAATAAAAGTTTAATTCTGAGGGATCACAGTGCTCTTGCAACTCACACCCTTTACAGCACAGAAATGATAGTGCTCTCCCCACAAGAAACCTCTCAGTAACAGAACATGATGATTCCACAGGGCCTGTCACAATATCACCTGGGATACACTAAAATACTCAAGGGGATTCTTTGCTAATCCTAACTGCCATGGGGTGACACAAGAGCAGGTATCCTGTGAGCACTAAGTCAAGCTCTTCTGACCTGATCTGCATATTGAGACATTAGCTACAGTGCAGACTGTTCAGCCATCTTTAGAGGCAGATTGCTAGGACCCAAGAAACAGCCTCTAGTCCAGGTTTCAGAGATGGGGTCAGATGCACTTCTGCTGTGGGTATTGTTGTTCAGTGTTCCAGGTGAGAGACTGTAATATTGGGAAAATCCACTGTTGCCATTATTGAATTTTATGACTTGGTATCCTGATCAATGAAATTATGATATTTAATTGGTTTTAAATTTCCATTTTATTTTATGTTTCTCAGAGTATAGTTCATGACTGCTGTTACAGGTTTGACATATATGATGGCTTTACATTGGGGAGATATTAGTATATGTGTGACAGCAATATGGGCCTATCACCACAGGTTCTACTGGGGGAATTGTGCTGACTAATCTCCAGCTTCCTTGACTGTGTCTTCAGGGTAAACTGCCACCATCTCCTGCAGAGCCAGCCAGAGTGTCAATACAGTTGGTATCTCTTATCAACTGGTATCAACAGAAACCAGGACAGCTCTCCAAACTCCTCATCAATGATTCATCTAACCTAGCATCTTTTGTCCCTGACAGGTTCAGTGGCAGAGAAGTCTGGGACAGACTTCACCCTCACCATCCACCCTGTTGAGGCTGATGAAGTTGCAACCTATTACTGTCAGCAAGGTCTAGCACTTCCTCTCACAGTGCTCCAGGGCTAAACCAAAACATCCTGGGGTTGCTGTCCACTGAAGCTCAGTCTCTAAGCTGTTTCTAGCCAGACACCACAACCATGTGTTTCTACCAATATTGTTTGTAAAGAGTCTGAATCTGTGAAATAGAATTCTCAAAGTAAGTGTGTTTGCCCTATTGCGCATGCTTTACAAATAAGTGTTTCCTTACTTAATAAAGACCCACCTGATACTATTTTCAAGGCTCTTTTACTGTTCAATAAACTGAGTAGACAGGCTTCAACTTTATAGCTTCATTAAGTGGCCTCTCTGGGGCTTCATTCAGAGACACTCTTGATACATGCCTGGCCTCAGCACGTTTCCTTAGTCTCAGAAGAATAAGAATTTTCTATAATCCGTGTCTTGTGTCCTTGACTCTAAAGCCAGAACCACATGGCCAAAGTTGCCAAATTCTGCTGCTTTTCAGGACTGAAACATTACTGCCTCATTGAATTACATCCCCACCAGCTTTCTGGTTTCCATGATTTCTTTCACTGCCTTAGCTTGGCTGTCCTGGAACTTGCTCTGTAGATCAGACGACCCTCAAGCTAAGAGATATGCCAGCCACTGCTTTCCCAGTGCTGGAATTTAAGGCATGTAAACCATACCTGGCTATAAGCTTCTCTAATTCCTTTCAGGAGTTGGAAATTTGGTTGAGTAAGATCTTGCCCTGAGGTCACTACTCCTTTTATTCCATCTGTTAATCCGTTCATCTCCTTTAGCAAAGGACTTAACTCCATTTAACTTCCGGTTGCTCCTCATATTAGTCTACATTGTGCATTTTTTCTTGTTCAGTTTGCTGGTTTTCATTATATATCTTAATTAGAGTTACCATTAAAAAGTACATGACAGATCCTATACAATGCTGTTTTTCAGATTACCTCTGTCAACGGATTTATTCCAAATCTATCTCTTCAGCCTCAGGAAACTTTCTGGGACAATCCAAAAATCAGCCGCATTCTTCATCAAGATTTCAAAAGAGTAATCACTTGGTAACATACTAAAATTCTTCTGTGAAACCCCTTGAAGCAGCCCCCCTACATTCAAATCCAGAAAAATATAGGATCTACATGCCCAAAATTGGTCCTCCCACATCTATATCTATAAGGCGAGATCTACTCTGCTAACCACTTGAGATGTGTGGACCACTTTCATGAGTGCTGCAGCTGATGAGGGGCAGGGACAGCTCTCCCACCTTTAGTGGGGGATGGAATTCTTCTCCCCCTTCCCCCATGCTATCACATGACTGATGAGAAATGGTGACAGCTATCTCACCTACCTCAGGCTTTGACAGGCAGGGGCTGGAGATCTCTCCCCATCCTATGCTGCTACATGACAGACAGGGAATGAGGACAGATATCCCATTCTCACAACTTTGGGCCTGGCTCACCCACACCTCTGTCAACAGGGTTAGCTATATTGTGCTGCTCATGCAAGGTGCAGGCCTTTTCTCCCAATTATTGCTGCTGTTGGGAGTAGGGGGAGTCCTACTGCTCTTGAACCTAAAAGATAGTTCACCCAGTTGCCTCAGGCATTGGGGGCATTTCTCCCCCAGCCATGCCACCTATGGCAGATGCAGGAAGGGGCCAGGTCTCCCATACTCAGAGGGGCCAACTACCATACTCAGATGGGTCTGCTTTTCCTGAGTGCTGCAACTGGTTCAGGGGTCAGGTCCCTCGCCAGCTTGTAGCAGTAGGGGAAGAGGAGAGGGCATTTTTCCCTCATCCCCTCCACCTCACTACAGATCAAGGAGGAAGCACCTCATTGAATCAGGTCCCAGAACTTTTGTGGTGTTGATGGCCAAAGGGAGGAGTTGATCTTTCCCTAACTCATGCTACCACTTTGCACACAAGAGAGGCAGGGCCAACGCTGTGCAACCCTTTCCTCTCTGGTGGTATCAAAGATATCAGGCATCAACACAGACTGTCATTGCATCAAGGCCATAAATCTAGGCATGGGTCTCAGCAGCAGCTCAGGCCTAGAAATTACCATGACACTAAGTAGCAATCATGTCACCCACTTCAACCTGCTGTTCAATGCTTTCACTTCTTTAGATAGGCCTCTGTCTAATAAGCAATGAACCATTTTGTTTCTTTCTACCCCTTAACACACTGGATATTTGCTCACTATAACAATGCTCCATCTGTCTAACACCACAAGGCAGGCCCATGTTTTCTCCTGGAAGTCCAGGACAATCTAGCATATGTGTCTATTGAGTCTGCTCAGTCTACCAAAGCACTAGGCAGGAACATGCTTTGTGACTGGGTGCTTAACTATAACATTTGAATGAAATACAAAGGAGTAGGCATGATTCAGACAAACTGATTTCATCACCAGTGTGGAGGATGATAGGACTTGATGAGGAAGTGCCCTAACAACTTGCAATGTCAGAATGTTATTTGTTGTTAAGTTCTCTAACTGGACCATGTCTTAATGAGTAGAAGATGGAAATCCTGAATTTGTAGTGACTGGTAAAGGTTAGCAACTAATTGTTAAACAACAGGATCAGATGTAAGGAAGAGGAAGTGTAGGGGAAGCTGTAGCCACACCTTCTTAGGGGCTGGCTACAGGAGTACCTGGGCAGGCTTGTGAGGGCGTGGTCAGAGTGAGTAGGGGGTCTGCATTTTCGGTTTCGGTTTCGCTTTGCTTCTTGCTGTACAGACTACGACCGGCTGGCTGGTTCGCTCTGTAAGTAAGGCTTTTCCCTATTAAATACCCTTATATTTCTACCTGACTCTGTATTGGTAATATCCTACTATATCTGGTTGTCAGAAGCCGTATATTGGAAACCCACACCCCATTTGGGACAGGCTGTGGGTTCCATCGGGCCCGAGGCATAGGCCCGGAAAGCACCCTCTCTCCACAGGCGTTCCGGGATAGCAGCTGACCCACGGCAACTGAGTTGCTCAGAACCATCCACCCAGTTTCTAGCTGGCTAGAGGTGAGTAAGTTTTGGATTTCAGCAGAGGCTTCCCCTTGCCACTGAATGGGAAAGCCAAAGCCGAAAAGCCGTATGCTCTCTAAGATAATCGCAGCAGCTTTTGTAAACTGCAGCTGCAAAGCCATATACTCTCTAAGGTAAGCACCGCCGCTTTTGTGACCTCTCTCCACTGCTGACCGACTGCTGCCAAATGCCTTGGAATAACTGAAGGCCTGTGCTACCTGCTGGTCAAATATATTTACTGCATCTGGAGTAGAAATCCGGTAAAATCATGGCGGAATATTTATCATTTGCTAAAATTGGTAATGCTTTTGCTTATTACGTGAATTCACTGTTTGAGGAGGATGCTAATTTGCCAATTATTGGCCTATATGCTGTCATGGCAGTTAGCTTGCTGGTACAAATAGTATTACTAGCCAGAGGACTCAGGAATAGATATAAGGATAACCTCACCACCTACTTACAGGAAATAACAGCTTTACGATTAGGTCAGACCACAATTGTGCAGCAAATGGAACAGAAATTGGATCATAAGCTTGGCTCTGTGTCCAGTACACTAAAGACAGAGCTGTCTGATGAGATGCAGCGTATTTATGATAAGATAAACACAGAGAGATCCTCCATGTCTGAGGCCTTAGAGGCTATGCTGTCAGAAGACCATGACTATCTAAAGAATATCTGTAGCCAGCTAGAAACTCAGATATGCAATGTTACTCATCAACTAGATGCAACGGTGCAAAATACCCAGCATAGGGTTGAAGAATTGGACAATGCCATTCAATCAGTCATTGAAGCATCCAAGGTAGCAGATGAGAAATTTGAGTCTAGATTTGAATGTTTGGAAGATAATTTAGAGTACAGGGCTAACAGATTACATAGGTCCATACGGTCGATTGCTGAGGACTCAAAATCAGCAAATCATGACCTGGAATCTAGACTCCAATACCTAGAAGGCAGTTTCCATGCCATCCAGATGCTGTCTAAGGATGATCGTATGAAAGACCTAGAAAAACGTGTAGATGAGCAGTTAGAGCAATTTACAGATTCACTAACGTGCTTGGAATCTTTTATGATTAAGGAGATTGAAACTTTTCAAAAGGATATCATTGCTAGGCTTAAAGATCAGTGGGATGCCTCAGAAGCAGAATCACTCCAATCCCAGGCACCTACTCCACCCAGGTATCGTGACTATTCTTCTAAGGTTGTTACTCGTACACCATTAGTGTACCCAGCTACCATGGTAGAAAAGCCAGCTTCTAAGAAACACCCTCATGGACGAATGGTTTATGAATGGCAACCTATACAGCTGAAGGGTCTTAAGAATAATAAAGAATCAGTTGTCTCGTATGGTCTCCATAGCCCATACATAAAACAGCTATTACATTCATGGGCAACATTTAACAGGGTGACACCCACAGATTGGGAACTATTGGTAGCAGCTGTACTTGAGAATTCATGCCAAATCCAGTGGAAGGCATTGGTAAGGGAAGAGGCAAAGCTCCTTGAACATCAGGGCATAAAGGAAGGTTTTGAAGCCCCTCTAGATAAGCTTCTTGGTCAGGGTATTTATGCTGACCCACAGGTTCAGGCTGAATATGATGATGATATACTGTCTCTATGCAGGAAAGCAGCATTAAATGCCTGGGATAAGGTTCGTGAGCCAGGAGAATGCCTAGAAGCTTATACCAGAATAGAACAGGGACCTACAGAACAGTTCCAGGACTTCTTACAAAGGTTAACTAGGGCAGTAGAATTACAGGTAACAGATCCAGAAACAAGACAATCAATTATATATACAATAGCTTATGAAAATGCAAACCCTAGATGCAAAAGAATACTTTTGCCTTTAAAGATCAGATCAGCTCCATTAGAAGAATGGGTTTTGTATGCAGCCAACATTGACTATAATGTGCAAGATACTGGAGCTTGGGTAGGAGAAGCCATCTCCAAAGGTTTAAAACGGCAACAGGAAATTAAAAGTTCTAGAGGTGAGGATGTAAGGGCTTGGCAAGGAGAAGCACCTTACAAAGGTCAACATAGGTACCAAGAGGCTAAAGGTTACTACTACTATGAACCAGAACCTTGGGGAGGAAGAGCCTTCCCCTGGAGACCACGAAGGCGCCAGGAACCTAGATGTTTCAACTGTGGTAAAATGGGACATACTAAGAGAAATTGTAGACAAATGAATTCTAACAATGCCTCATATGGAAGGCCACTGCCTTCTGGATTGTGTAGAAGTTGTGGTAAGGGCAGACACTGGACCAATGAATGTAGATCAACCAGGGACATACAAGGAAACCCCTTAAGGTCGGGAAACCCCGAGGGGGGACTCAAGAAGGCCCCCACATCGAGAAAGGTCAGGTCATTCCCAATAGCAGTGGAAGACAATCTCTCACAGGAACAATAGATAGTTCTTTGCCTATTGTGAAAAAAGATATTGCTCTAGATGGTAGTTTGAATAGTGATGAAGAATCAAGTGTGAATGGACAAAATGAGAAACGCATATTTTGGCAAGCTTCTATTAATGATAAAAGGCCTCAGTTAAAAGTGAAAATTAATAATAAAGTTATTTCTGGCTTAGTGGACACTGGGGCGGATGTAACTATTATTACTCAAAAGTGTTGGCCTCAGAAATGGCCTCTTAGAGAGGCAAATGTACAATTTTTCGGAATTGGAACCTTATCTAGAGTTCGACAGAGTGTTAACTCAGTGGTCTGCATTGGACCGGAAGGACAGAAAGGGATACTGAAACCATACGTGGCAGATATAGCTATAAATCTCTGGGGTCGTGATCTCTTACAGCAATGGAATACTCAGATTAATATTCCTCCAGTGTCAGATACAAATTATGTAAAAGATCTGGTAAGACGCTATGGAAAACGGTTACCAACCATCCATGCTGTACAGAAACTAGGTACAAATGATGGACCTTCAGAGGAGCCAAAGGCCCTGCCATTGAAGTGGCTTACAGATGAACCAGTTTGGGTAGGACAATGGCCTATGACCTCTGAGAAGCTAGAGGCTTTAGAAAAGTTAGTACAGGAACAGCTAGATGCTGGACATATAGAGGAATCTACCAGTCCTTGGAATTCTCCTGTATTTGTCATCAAAAAGAAGTCAGGTAAGTGGAGAATGCTGACAGACCTGAGAGCTATAAATAAGGTAATTCAACCAATGGGCTCTCTGCAACCTGGAATGCCATTACATTCCTTAATACTTAAAGTATGGCCTATCATAGTCATTGATCTAAAAGACTGTTTTTTCACAATACCGTTACAGGAAAATGATAGAGAAAAATTTGCATTTACTGTACCAACTCCTAATAATTCACAGCCAGTTAGGAGATATTAATGGAGGGTTTTGCCACAAGGAATGCTAAATAGCCCTACTTTGTGTCAACACTTTGTACAGCAACCTTTGGGAATAATTCGTAAGAAATTTTCACAATCTCTTGTTTATCATTACATGGATGATATTCTTTTATCAGATTCTAATAAGGAAACTTTGGAACGTATGTTTGAAATGGTGAAGGAAGTTCTGCCTCGTTGGGGATTACAGATTGCACCAGAAAAGATACAAAGAGGAAATTCTATTAACTATTTAGGTTACAAGATAGACTTACAGAGAATCAGACCTCAAAAGGTACAAATTAGGAGAGATCGGTATCAAACTCTTAATTCTCTTCAGAAATTATTAGGGGAAATTTCTCAATTACAGACAATTATTGGTGTAGAAGGAGATGACTTAAAGCATTTAAAAATGGCCCTTAAAGGTGATAAGGACCTAAACAGTCCTAGAATATTATCTAATGAGGCAGAAAAAGAGTTACAATGGGTAGAAAACAGAATATTGAATGCACATGTAGATCGGATAAACCTTAATTTAGACTGTATTCTGGTTATCTTGCCATCCAGAGAATACCCTTCTGGAATTCTGATGCAGAGGGAAGACACTATATTGGAATGGATATTTCTGCCATATAAACAGAATAAAAAGTTAAAGACATATATAGAAAAGATTTCTGATTTGATTTTAAAGGGTAAATTAAGACTTTGCCAACTGACTGGAAAAGATCCAGCAGAAATTATAGTACCTTTAACTAATGAAGAAATTTCTTCCTTATGGAAAGATAATGAATATTGGCAAATAGCTCTTACTGACTTTTTGGGAACAATTAGCAACAACTATCCCAAAACTGACAGAATTAAATTCATAAAAAAGACAGTCTGGATTCTTCCACGTATTGTAAGACAAACTCCCATTTCTGGAGTTCTTACCTTCTACACTGATGCCAACAAATCAGGTAAGGCAGGTTATAAAGCAGGTGAGGTAAGTAAAGTAGTTCAAAGTCCATATACATCTGTACAGAAGGCAGAATTATATGCAATTCTCATGGTACTTAAGGATATTACAGAACCTCTTAATAGAGTTACTGATTCTCAGTATGCAGAGAGAGTCGTGTTACACATTGAGACTGCAGAATTTGTTCCTGATAATACAGAATTAACTTCTCTGTTTTTACAATTTCAGGAAACTATCAGAAACAGAAGTAATCCTATGTATATTACACATATCAGATCCCATACGAGTCTGCCTGGCCCACTAGCACAAGGCAATGATGAGATTGATCGTTTATTAATTGGAAGTGTGCTAGAAGCCTCAGAATTTAATAAGAAACATCATGTAAATAGCAAAGGTTTGAAAAAGGACTTCTCTACCACTTGGCAACAAGCCAAGGAGATAGTGAAAAACTGTCCTACTTGTTCCTTTTATAATCAAACTCCATTGCCAGCAGGTTGTAATCCTAAGGGCATTCGGAGAAATGAGGTTTGGCAGATGGATGTCTTTCACTTTGCAGAGTTTGGAAATTTGAAATATGTGCATCATACCATAGACACATTCTCAGGGTTCCAATGGGCTACTGCTCTTAACACTGAAAAAGCTGATTCTGTTAATATACACCTGCTAGAGGTGATGGCAGTTATGGGTATACCTGCACAAATAAAAACTGACAATGCTCCAGCATATGTCTCTACGTAATTGGAACAATTTTTCAAATATTATAACATAAAGCATGTTACTGGTATACCACACAATCCTACAGGACAAGCAGTGGTTGAGCGATCTAATAGAACACTTAAGGAGATGCTCAACAAACAAGCTTGGAAGACTAAACCCCCCAAACATAGGTTGCATAATGCTTTATTAACACTAAACTTTCTTAATGCCAATGAAAAAGGACAAACAGCTGCAGAAAGACACTGGACTACGGAAAAAACTGCTGAACTCAATCAGCCAGTGTACTTCAAAGATGTACTAACCTCTGTATGGAAACCAGGACATGTGTTTCGTTGGGGTAGGGGTTTTGCATTGGTTTCTACAGGAGAAGAAAAACTTTGGATACCATCAAAGTTGACCAAGATTCGACTGGAAAAGGAAAAACCTCTCGACGAGGACAAATGACAGGTATTCTACTAAGGTATATCTTATAAACTAAATAGAAACCTCCCAAAGGAAAGGGAAGTGTTTTGCTTTTATCTTCACAGGAAAACTCATCTTCAGAAGGCAAAGGACACTGCATGGGTAGATACTTAAGAAGAAAAGGTAGCTATAACCATCAAATAGAAGGAATGTGCCATACGGTAAACTTTATAGCTGTCTCTCAAAAAACTCTATTTCTCTTTGTTTCCTAGTCCCTATTCAATTAAACCAATGCTGGATTTAGAGGTGGATTTGGCTTTCCTCCTCTAAAATCCAAGCACATTATTTAACTAAGCTCTAGTGTTTCTGTTTTGTATCAAGAAGCCAATTGATGTAATACAGAATAAAACAAGAATTTGGGGACTGTCTTTGTCTTTTCTTGGATCTTTCTCTCAAGGTGTACACCCTTTCATAATTGTTATGTTCTCATGGTTGCATTCCCTAGCATATGTACATACACAAGCAAACATTTCTCTGCTAACTGTTTATGTTTGAGTCCCACACAGCCAATGAAGGCCTGCCTGACAGCAATCCCTGGACACCCTGGAAAGAAAATGGGCCACAGCTCCTCGATGCACTGGATCCAACTTGCTCCATTTCAACTGACACTCCGGCTAGAGGTTTGGGTACTGACTTCAATCAAGTTGAGGATTTCAAGCGAGATCTTCAATCAAGTGAATCCCATCAAACACGGACTGGATACTAACATTTTCTTTCTACAGGACCCCACATGACTATCATCGTCCCATTTCAGCAGGAAGTAACTTGGAGAATGCTACGCCCCCTTTCCCCATTGTTGTCACTTAGGATAGTGTATATACCTAGTTAGGAATAGCTTCCTATTGTTTATGGTTCGGTTTGGAAGGAGGTGTTCAGGCTTGGACACCTCTTTCAGATGACTTTAGGGTTTAGTTAAAATAGATAGTTAGGAGGTGACATAAGCAGATTGTTGTATCTTCTTATATTTTACCTTTATACTGTTAAGTTTTAATCCTCTTTTAGACTAAAAGGGGAAATGTAGGGGAAGCTGTAGCCACGCCTTCTTAGGGGCTGGCTACAGGAGTACCTGGGCAGGCTTGTGAGGGCGTGGTCAGAGTGAGTAGGGGGTGTGCGTTTTCGGTTTCAGTTTCGCTTTGCTTCTTGCTGTACAGACTACGACCGGCTGGCTGGTTCGCTCTGTAAGTAAGGCTTTTCCCTATTAAATACCCTTATATTTCTACCTGAATCCGTATTAGTAATTTCCTACTATAAGGAAGTAATTAGAAATTCGCATCCAAAAAAAATAGAAAACACATAATCAGACTGTCCCTGTTGGTTGCTGTGAAAATCCTTTATGTTTAGAAGAGGGAGAGGAGCAATCTACTGTAACCAGTGAAGACTGACCAGAAGGACATCTCTGTGGGACACCAACCATAGCACGAACTAGCGGGAAAGAATACACATGAACAAGACACAAGAGTGGAGAAGAAAGGTAAGAAAGAGTGGGCTGTATCTGAATGAGTGCATCATGCCAAATGTAAGAGTTGGAAACTCATTCTTCAAATTCAGGTCAAGGAATTCAATAATATTGTGTTTGGCTGGTAGTTAGGGTTACGGGAGATCATTATGGGAAGGCCCCCATGAGACACATTAGCTTTATATTAGATGCAAAAATAGAAGATCTGACTAACTGTCAATACAAGAATATGATGTCTTCTATTATGTTTTGAAACACAAAGAAAACCCTCTGGAGATGTGGTCCAATCTTAGTAACATGCTCTTAGGATTCCTCAAACTCAGAGCAGAAACAAATAGATGCATTTTCTGTTACATCCCCAGCTTTTGGTATTCAGTTAGAGAAACACAAAATAGGGTAAAACAGTGTAGATGAGACAAGGGAATGTCATAGAGAAGAAAGATGTGAAATCTCACAGACTATGTGTTTAAGCCTGGGTAATACTCAGCTCCATATGCGTTTCCTGGCTGCCCTGTTTACAGAAAGACACGTTTAAAAGAGATGGTCCAAATACCCTCACAGGCCTTGGGAAAAGACTCTCTGGGTACCCAGATGAGAGTGCAGCCTTGACAACACCTTGACTGTAGCCTATAGGACCTGAGAGAGGACCAGGGCACATACACTCTCAGATTATAGGTGATGTGGTTGCCACTGCATCATTTTTATTAACTTGTTATGAAGCATTATGAAACTAATAACAAAATAGGTTCACTATCCTAAGCAAGAATTGTAAACTTGAAAAACTCAAGATGTGATTATGACACCAAAGCATAAAAAACATTGACGTCCACAATGGATATTCCCCAAAATGCATCCTCTCACCTGGAACCCAGAGCAGCAGTACCCAAAGCAGGAGAGCACTGACCCCATCTCTGAGATCTGAAATAGAGTTTGCTTGTTAGGCACTGGCAAGCTGCCTTTAAAGATGGTTAGATGAATCTGCACTGTGGCTAATATCACAATATGCAAATCAGTTCATAAAAGTTTAATTGCTGTGAACCCAAGTCCACTTCAAGAGTAAGAAGTGCTCTTAACTACTAAGCCATCTCTCCTGCCTAAACTAATTTTTTGCATCTTATAATACCACAAAACATTACATTGTACTACTTCTCAAAGAGAGAAACAATCTGGTTTAATAAGATAGAGGAAAAAAAATAAGGGGAAGTTGGCATTACTAAGAGGAATTAATCTAAATGTCATCATCAGCAGAAAAGGCAGTGAGCTGGGAGCATGGGATAAAGAAGGAGGCTGGAAACCTAAACTTAGAATCAACCCAGTCAATCAACCACTTAGCTTTCTAATCCCAACTGGTGGACAGTATCAGAAGTTCTTGCAATGTCTCTGTCTGAAACACATGGCAAATTACAATGCTGGACTTGTGTCCCTCTGGACATTCACCATGAATTCCATACAGGACAGCAGCCTTTAAGACAAACCCCAGGTTAGCTGGGGCTCTTTCATGACAGGAAATTCTCCATGGTGCCCGAACTGGATGCATTGACCATGGGGAACATTATGTATATAATACAAGTGAAACTCAAACATTTCCAACACCAAGTCTTTGATAGGGAGAAAGGTCCTCATGTCCAAACATAACACCATTATAATTCGTGGGCTTAGTGAAACTTGGTGCTCCCCTCTCAAGTACTGAAATGGATTGCAACCTGACAGTCCCCCAGAAAAGGCATATGATACACCCTTGGTCTTCAGGGTCATTTGTGGTTTTTTGTTTGTTCGTTTTTTGAATTTTTTAATTCAATATTTTGGTGTGTTTTTTATTTTTTATTAGAAATATGGTTATTTTACATGTTGCTCCCATGTCCCTTTCCCTTACCTCCTCCCCTGCCTCTCCCCCTAACTAACACCCTACCTATCCCATATCCTTTCTGCTCCTCAGGGAGGATGAGGCCTTATGTAGTGTGCCTTCAAAGCCTGTCATAGCCTGTGGGATGGGGCTTATGCCCACCCCCTTGTGTCTAGGCTCAGAGAGTATCCCACCATGTGGGATAGGATCCCAAAGTCCATTCCTATGCTAGTAAGAAGTACTGATCCACTACAAAGGGCCCCATTGATTTCCAAGGTCTCCTCATTGGCACCAACATTCAGGTGGTCTGGATCAGTCCCATGCTGGTATCCAAGCTATCAGTCCGGGGACCAAGAGCTCTCCCTTGTTCAAGTCAGCTGTTTCTGTGCATTTCATCAGTCTTGAAAGGACCCCTATGCTCATCTGTCTCCCTTCTTGGAAACTGGATTTCAGTTCAGATTCAAGGTTATCTGTGGGTTTCTGTTTTTAATTCCACCAGCTGCTGGATGAAGGCTATAAGATGGCATATGAATTAGTCATTATTCTCTTTATCAGGAGCGGGTATTTAAGATAGCCTCTCCTCTGTTGCTTAGATTGTTAGTTGGTGTCATCTTTATAGCTCTCCAGACATTTCCCCAGTTCCTGATTTCTCTTTAAAACTATGTCTCTTATCTTGCTCTCTTCTGTTCTTCCCCCAACTCAACCTCCCTGCCCCATCATATCTTTCTCACCCCTCGTTTTCTCCCCTTCTCATTCTCCTAGTTCCCTCTTCCCTCCCCCTATGCTTCCAATTTGCTCAGGAGATCTTTGACCATCTCCCCTTCTCTAGGGGAACATGTATGTCTCTCTTAGGGCCTTCCTTGTTTACCAGCTTCTCTGGCAGTGTGGATTGTAGGCTGGTAATCCTCTACTCTATGTCTACAATCCACATATGAGTGTATACCATGTTTGTCTTTTTGTGACTGGGTTACCTCGCTCAGAATGGTTTCTTCTAGTTCCATCCATTTGCCTGTGAATTTCAAGATTCAATTGTATTTTTTTGTTTGTTTGTTTCTGCCAAGTAGTTCGCCATTGTGTAAATGTACCAAATTTTCTCTATCCATTCTTCAGTTGAGGGGCATCTAAGTTGTTTCCAGGTTCTGGAACAAATAATGTTGTGATGAATCTAAGTTGTTTCCAGGTTCTGGAACAAATAATGTTGTGATGTCTTGAACAGATGTCTGGTATTAGTGTGCTTCTTTTTGGTATATACCCAAGAGAGCAATTTCAGAATCTTGAGTTAGATTCCCATTTTCCTGAGAAATCACCATACTGATTTCCAAAGTGGTTGTACAAGTTTTCACCTCAACCATCAAGAGAGGATTGTTCCTCTTTCTCCATATCCACTCCAGCATAAACTCTCATTGGTGTTACTGATTTTAGCCATTCTGACAGCAGTAAGATGATATCTCAGAGTTGTTTTGAGTTCATTTCCCTGATTGCTAAGGATGTTGAGCCCTTTCTGAAGTGTCTTTCTGTGTTTTTCGATTCCTCTGTTGAGAATTCTCTATTTAATTCTGCATTCCACTTTTTAATTGCATTGACTGGTGTTTTGGTAGCTAGCTTCTTGTGTTCATTGAATATTTTGGAAATCTCTGTCAGATGTGGGGTTGTTGAGGAGCTTTTCCCATTCTGTGGGCTGCTGTTTTGTCTTGCTGATTGTATCCTTTGCCTTACAGAAGCTTCTCAGTTTCAGGTGGTCCCATTTATTAATTGTCAATCTCAGTTTCTGTGCTACTGGTGTTATGTTCAGAAAGCTTTCTTCTGTACCAATTTGTTCGAGGGTACCATCTATCTTCTTTTCTGACAGGTTCAGTGTGGCTGGATTTGTGTTGAGGTCTTTGGTCCATTTGGAATTAAGTTTTGTGCATGGCAATAGACATTGATCTATCTGCATCTTCTACATCCCAGCATCTGGTTATGCCAGCACCATTTGTTAAAGATGCTTTCTTTTTTCATTGTATAACTTTAGATTCTTTGTCAAAAATCATGTGTTAGTAGGCCCTATCCCAAAGGATATGATAGACTCTGAATATCTCCCATGGAAGGCCTCACCCTCCTGGGGGAGCAGAAAGGGTGTGGGATATGTAGGGTGTTGGGTGGGGGGATGGAGGAGAGGAGGGAGAGGGAATTAGGATTGACATGTAAAACATTCCTGTTTCTAATAAAAATAAATAAATAAATAAATAAATAAATAAATACAGAATTCTGGCACTAGGGAAATGCCAATAAATCTACAAGGTTGATCCCTACTAACAATCCAAGCAGCAGTTGAGCGGTTACCTTGAATGTCCTTTTCCAATATTGAGATTTATGACTACATTATATGCTATCCTAGAGCCTTCATCCAGATGCTGATGGAAGCAGAAGCAGACAACCACAGCTAAATGCTGAACTGAACTCTGGAATTCAGTTGCAGAGAGGGAGAAATGAGGACAAAAGTGGTAAAGACCAGTGCAGAGAATCCCACAGAAACATCTCACATGAACAAGGGGCTGCTCATGGTACCCAGTCTAATAGCTGGCAAACCAGCATAGGACTGTTCCAGACCTCCTTAATAATGATGTCAGTTTGGATGTCTGGGCAATCTGTGGGGCCTCTGGTATTGGATTAGTATTCATCCGTAGCATAGGAATGGACTTTGGGAGTCCTCTCCATATAGAGGGATACTCTCTCACCCTAGACACATGGGGGTGGGTATAGGTCCTGCTCCAAATGATATGACCGACTTTGAAGATCACTCATGGAAGGCCCCACCCTCCCTGGGAAGCAGAAAAGGGTTGGGACAGGGGATCATTTGGAGGCAGGTGAGGAGAGAAGGCAGAGGCAACTGAGATTGACTTGTAAAAAAAAAACAAAACATCATCTAGAAATCATTAACCCTCTTTAGAAGAGCAAAGATGATTGATACATTAACAATTTCATTACCTCTAATCACATACACTTATTTAGTTGGTGTTTGAACAATGTTTATTCTTAGGTTCTGTATTTCCTGTCTGAGGATGGAAGAGCTGAGAGAACCATTCAGGGTTGCCTTTGAAGCTGTGTTCTCCATGGGGTACAGGATTCAGCTGTAATTCATTGATCTGCAGTTTTTCTTATAGAAAATTGTCTGAACAGTTTTGTATAATTTTCCAAAGACAAGTAACACAGTATAACAGTTGGACTGTCTAAGTAGGGTGGTTTTAATTTTTAGGACACTTGCTCAACTATATTAATAGCAGCATTAATTTTAATAGCCGAAATCTGGAAACAACCTAGAATCCCCTCAACTGAAGAATGGATAAAGAAAATGTGCTACATTGACACAATGGTGTATTACTCAGCAGTGAAAAAGAATGATATCATGAATGTTTAAGGAAATGGATGTAATTAGAAAGAAAACCACCCTGAGTGGGGTAACCTAGACACAGAAAGACAAAATGGTGATTAGTCACTCATAAATGGATCTTAGAAGTAAAGCAAAAGATTACCAGGATGCAAATCCACAGCCCCAGAGAAGATAGGAAAAAAGGAAGACAATAAGAAAGTATCTTCTAATATTGGAAACTTTTAATGGCTTGAAATAATCATAGAGAGGGTACTGTTACAGCATCACAAAATCATGCAGCAATCTCTGTAACACCTTATATCCAGGGTTGAAAAGACAGATGAGGAATGGAGGTCAGCACACGCCATCTTTGTTAACTGT
This sequence comes from Cricetulus griseus, assembly GCF_003668045.3. Taxonomy (NCBI): domain Eukaryota; kingdom Metazoa; phylum Chordata; class Mammalia; order Rodentia; family Cricetidae; genus Cricetulus; species Cricetulus griseus. Next base: position 7,986,692 of record NW_023276808.1, read on the forward strand.
ACCATGATCTGTATCTATCTTGTAGCCCCAATTTCTATCATTTGTTAGCACTACTTCACTTAGGAAACCAAATAGTTCACAATCATCTTTAAAAGATGCCTTGTCCTGTATGACCTTGCACCCTGGATTTTTCTGAGTCTGCTTTTGAGAACACGCAAACCAGATCAGTCAGTTCATTTGGACTATACACTCCATGGGTTTCTAGATAGCCATCACTATGGAGAGACAGTATTAAAGGACATATCTTGATACTCTGACTCATATGTTAGTCTCTTCCAATACATGGAGGATACCTTCATTTTTGCATCCACTGGGGAATTCTCTCGGGAATGTAGGAAGAGTTGCCTTAACTTTCCAGCCAAAAGCCATCATAACACTTCAAAGCAACAATGAGGAACTCATGCCTAGTGAAAGACTCATGCCTAGACAAATAAATAGGACTAGGGAATTACTGGATCTGCGACAGATCTTTAATCAACACTTTACTAAAGAATCACACTACCTACCTATAGATACTTGTCCTAAAACATAACAACAGTGTAGTCTTCAATGCTCACCCAGTGAAATTCTCTTTGCAACATATGGAGAATATATTGAAAACCACAACTGGATAAATTGCAAGGTGGTGGAGATTATTCCCAACTGTCATATATATAAAACTATTCCCTCACCTGAAGCTCAGTGATCATGTGGGAGGAGGCAGCTGAGTGATTGCAAATTCAGAGAAACAGGAGGTTTGCTGTGAGACTGTGTTTCCTAGGAATGTCAGAGGCTGCATTTGTTAACTCCCACTAAATGATTGTCTAGACATGAGTTGGTTGAGGATAACAATAGACACTCCAAACTAGGTAGGTGAAAGCCTACAAGGGTTTAACCCTACACAAAGAACTACAGGTAACTCATAGGTCCAGGAGAAATAGTCTTCCTAAAGTGGGAAAACACAAAGACGTATCTGATACCATAGAGTCAGCCTGAACACATACATACATGTAAATTTTATACACACTCAGTACAGTATATTTATGTATTTCAGATATGTGTATAAATAGATGCATGTAAGACTAATGAAAAGGAACTTGCATGAGAGCAAGGAGTGTTACTGGGAAGAGAAGGGGGAGGGGAAATTATGTAATTACATTTTAATCTCTAAAGTAAAAGAAAATCTAACGTTTAATTTTATCAGACTTCAGAAGAAATACTGAGCTCATTTCATTAGATGAGCTGGGACACAGAACAAAGACAGTATTGGGCCTTCTTCCTCTTTTACTTTTTCCCCAAACCTCAAACAGTATAGGTATAGTGGCTTCTGAGTATCATGGATTCTGGCAGCAATCAGTAGCAATGGGTAGGGAGATGTGGTCCTCTCTTATATCCATACTGGATATCTAGGCATCAGGAGTTCACATCATCATATGATAGACAGAAACTCTACATGCATTCAGTCATTTGAAACAGGCCCTACTTGTGGTACCAGTTCTGAGTCCCCAAGGAAGAACATATGCATTCTACATACATAAGAAAGACAAGGTGTGGCCCTTACTCTACTAATCCAGCTAGAGTACCTACCTAGAATCCCATGAGGAACTTAAACAAGGAACTGGATATAAGGAAAGATGATCCACCTGCACCTAAGGAGTGGTTGCCATCCATGGTCCTTTAGATCCCAGAAAGCACAAAGATAATCCTGGGAAGTTATGTGACAATATATGTCCCCCACCTTCACCACAATGTGTCAGGATCACAATCCTTGAATAGATTCTATATGGTCAATTTGATAATTGCCTTCTAAAATATCTGGAACTACATTAAGCAAATTCTGTAATTCAACTCAGGACTGGTTTCTTGGTGAACGTAGTCACTTTCCCCTTGGATAGATGGAAATGACAAACCTGTACTTCTTGTTTCCTAGTTCCCTTTGTGATGAGGATTGTAGGCTCTAGGTCTAAAATTCCTATATGTGAGTGAGTACATACCATGTTTGTCTTTTTGTGTCAGGGGTACCTCACTCAGGATTTTTTTCTAGTTTCATCCATTTGCCTGGGAATTTCAAGATTCCATTGCCTTTTTCTGCTGAGTAGTACCCCATACAAATTGAAAGGATGAGGCCAAGTTCAATTTCTAATCCAAACAATGACACATTTTCCTCTATTACTAAACCAGATTGTTTTCTCTTTTTGAGAAGTATCACAATGCCAATAAATAAATTGATGCTGTGTTGAGATACAAAAATTAGTTTGTTGCGTTGAGATTCAAAAATTAGTTTGGGGATGAGGTGTTATCTGGGTGGTAAATAGCCCTCTCTGGTCTTGCAGAGGACATGGGCTCAGATTACTGCATCCATATGGCAATTCATAGCCTCCTGTATGCCTAGTTCTCATGGATCACAAGTCTCTACACACAGACCCCCCCCTCTCTCTCTCTCTCTCTGTCTCTCTCTCTCTCTCTCTCTCTCTCTCTCTCTCTCTCACACACACACACACACACACACACACATACACACACACGATGCACAGGCATAGATGCAGACAAAACGCAATACACAGAAAGTACAAATAAATAAAAGTTTAATTTTGAGGGATCACAGTGCTCTTGCAACTCACACCTTTACAGCACAGCAGTAACAGTGCTCTCCCCACATGAAACCTCTCAGTAACAGAACATGATGTTTCCACAGTGCCTGTCACAAAATCACCTGGGATACACAAAAATACTCAAGGGGATTCTTTGTTAATCCTAATTGCCATAGGGCTACACAAGAGCAGGTGTCCTGTGAGCATCAAGTCAAGCTCTTCTGAGTTGATTTGCATATTGAGACATTAGCCACAGTGCAGATAGTTCAGTCATCTTTAAAGGCAGTTTGCTAGGAACCAAGAAACAGCCTCTACTCCAGGTCTCAGAGATGGGGTCAGCTGCTCTTTTGCTGTGGGTATTGTTGCTCGGGGTTCCAGGTGAGAGACTGTAATATTGGGAAAATCCACTGTGGCCATTATTGAATTTTATGACTTGGTGTCCTGATCAATGAAATTATGACATTTAATTGGTTTTAAATTTCCATTTTATTTTATGTTTCTCAGAGTATAGTTCATGACTGCTGTTACAGGTTCCACATATATGATGCCTTTACATTGGGGTGCTTTCAGTATATCTTATCACCATAGGTTCTGTTGGGGACATTGTGCTGACCCAATCTCCAGCGACCTTGACTATGTCTCCAGGGCAAAGTGCCACCATCTCCTGCAGAGCCAGCCAGAGTGTCAATACAGCTGGTATTCCTCTTATGAACTGGTATCAACAGAAACCAGGACAGCTCTCCAAACTCCTCATCCATGATGCATCCAAACTAGCATCTGGGGTCCCTGCCAGGTTCAGTGGCAGTGGGTCTGGGACAGACTTCACCCTCACCATCCACTCTGTGGAGGCTGATGATCTTGCAACCTATTACTGTCAGCAAGGTCTAGCGCTTCCTCTCACAGTGCTACAGGGCTATACCAAAACCTCCTGGGGTTGTTGTCCATTGAAGCTCAGTCTCTAAGCTGTTTCTAGCCAGACAATACAACCATGTGATTCTACAAATATTGCTAATAAAAAGGGTGAACCTTTGAAACAGAATTCTCAATGTAAGTGTGTTTGCCCTATCATGCATGCTTTACAAATTAACTGTTTGCTTGCTTATTAAAGACCCACCTGATACTAGTTTCAAAGCACTTTTACTGTTCAATAAACTGAGTAGACAGGCTTCAACTTTACAGCTTCATGCAATGGCCTCTCTGGGGCTTCAGTCATGGACACTCCTGACACAAGCCTTGCCTCACCAGCTTTCCTTAGTCTCAGAAGAATATTCTATAACCCCTGTCTTCTGTCCTTGACTCTAAGCCAGAATCACATGGCCAACCTTGCCAAATTCTGCTTCTTTTGGGGACTGAAACATAAACCCCCTCATTGAATTACATCTCCCCCACCTTTCTGCTTTCCATGATTTCTTTCACTGCCTAAGCTTGGCTTTCCGGAAATTGCTCTATAGATCAAACTGGACTCAATCTCAGAGATCTGCCAGCCCCTGCTTTCCCAGTGCTGGGATTTAAGGCATGTACAACCACACCTGGCTCTAAGCTTTCTTTAATTCCTCTAACAAGTCAGAAATTTAGCTGGTAAGATCTTGCCCTGAGGTCACTACTCTTTTTATTCCATTTTTTAATCTGTTCATCTCCTTGAACACAGGACTTAACTCCATTACAATTCCTGTTGTTCTTCATATTAGTCTACACTGTGTATTTTGTCTCGTTCAGGTTGCTCCTTTTCATTATATATCTTTATTAGAGTTACCATTAAAAAGTACATGGCAGAGTCTATATAATGCTGTTTTTGAGATTACCTCTGTCAATGGATTTAATAAAAAAAAAATATCACTTCAGCCTCAGGCAAACTTTTTGGGACAATGGCAAAAACCAGCCACATTCTTTATCAAAATTTCACAAGAACAATCTGTAGATAACATACTAAAATTCTTCTCTGAATTCCCTTGAACCAGCCACCCTTGCAGTTCAAATCCACAGAAATCTGGGATCTACAAGTTAGACTTAAGGTCACACACACACACACACACACACACACACACACACACACACACACACAACCTTTATGTGTATCTTCAACAGCACATCTGCTTTCTTCTTTTCTTTATGGCATGCATTCTACTCTGATGTCTCCCCATTGGCCTTTGAACTTTGAATACTGAGAAACCTCACTCTATCTTCATTGAGGGATATAATTTGTGTCACCAAGACATCTTTTCTATTTTTTATATCTTATAGTATTTAATAGAATTTAGGACTTGTGGAAGGGAAAGCAATTTGCCAAGTGAAATACTGTGATATCTTATCTAATTAATGTATCTAATAAAAACTATATGATTAGTCACTGTAGAACACAGAGCTTCATGAGGAACAAAGTCTTGTAGACCACAATAGATAGTCTAAAAACCAATAATCTCAGAGATGTTTGGGTAGAAATAAACCTGTTTTATAGTTTTATATGTTCTATTCTGTGAAGAGTTGCCATGACCAATACATCTCATATAAAGGGAAGCCATTGGGTGGTTGCTTACATTTTCAGAGGTTTAGCCCATCATTTTCCTGATAGAAAGCATGGGGGCAGGAAGACATGGGATTGATATCTTACATCATGATCCAGAGAGAGAGAGAGAGAGAGAGAGAGAGAGAGAGAGAGAGAGAGAGAGAGAGAGAGAGAGTACTGAATAAAAGAAGGAAAGAAAAGGAGAGGAGAGGAACACCTAGGACAAGTGATGTTTCAAAGGTATCACTCTCATGACCTGTCTCCTCATGCCATTCTCCACTTCGTGATTTCTATCACCTCATGATAATGTCTTATTTATGAATCATGAATGGCTTTACCTAGTGTTTTCATTAGAAATGTCATGGTGTTCTCACTTCTCAATTACTGGATATAACAGGTGAGTACCAAGCCTTTCATACACAACCCTTTTAGAAGACAATTTATAGAGAAACCATACAAATATTAAATAAATGTTTTAAAGGATGATACCTAGCTCTCAAGTTTTTTAGTTTATTTTTTAAATTAATTTAAAAATAATCTTACATACTAATCGCAGTTTCCTCTCACTCTCAAACTCTCATTCCCCTCTACAACCCCTCATTCTTTTCCCCATTCACTCCTCACATCAAAGTCTGTCACATCATTTTGGGCAGGGTCTAGTCCCTCCCACATGTATCTAGGTTGAGAGAGTATCCCTCCATAGTGAATGGGTTCCCAAGTCCATTTGTGCACTAGGGATAAATACTGGTTCCACTGCCAGATGTCCCATAGACTGTGCTGGTCTCCCAAATGATGCCCACACTCAGGGGGCCTGATTCAGACCTATCCTGGTTCCCCATCTTTCAGACTGATGTCTATGCCCTCCTACTTTGTCTGGTCAGGTGTTTTCGTGGGTTTCCCCTGCATGGTCTTGACCCCTTTGCTCATCACTCCTCACTCTACAACTGGATTCCAGGAGTTCAGCTAAGTGTTTTTGGTGGATCTCTGCTTCTGCCTCCATCAGCTATAGGGTGAAGGCTCTAGGATGGCATTTAAGGTAGTCATCAACCTCATTTTAGAGTAAGGGCATTTAGGGTATCCTCTCCACCATTGCTCTAGATTTTTATTTGGGGTCTTCCTTGTGGATCCCTGCACATTTCCCTAGTGCCAGATTTTTCTTTAAACCTATAATGGCTCCCTGTATTAAGGTATCTATTTTCTTGACCTCTTTTCTGTTTTTCCCGCACCTCAATCTTCCTGATCCCTCATGTTCTCCTCTGCCGCTCCTCTTTCTCCTACCTCCTCCTCTCTGACCTGTGCTCCCAGTTTGCTCAGAAAATCTTGTCCCTTTCCCCTTCTACTGGTGTTGATATATGTTTCTCTTAGGGTCCTCCTTGCTTTCTAGCTTATGTGGGGTTGTGAATTGTAGGCTGGTTATCCTTTGCTCTATGTCTATTATCCAATTATAAGTGTAGCTCTCAATTTTGATTGGGAGACATAGAGATGGGAACTAGTATCCAAAATAAATTCTAAAAGAAATGGATAATAACCACTCTCCCTGTTGATAACATGTCAATGTGAACTTTGAGAATTTTCTTCATAGAATTAAAGTTCTCTGTTGGGTATCTGAAACATCTGGATCATTCATTCACTGTATAAGCAGCAATGAAGTGCAGTTTGGATTTTCCCAAGTTCTTTCGTTGCCCTTATAGAAAACTTCCATAGTTCCTCTGGTGATCATTGAACATGGCCATGAACACAGAACAGACAGAGCACGACCTTTTCTAATGTTAATATTTCTATCTGTGCATTTGGGGAGTTCAGTTCGATTGTGTGTTTATGGGAACACATGCAGGGGACAGTGATAGAAACTGAAACACCGAAGAAGGGAAAGAATCAATGTTAAGGAATAGGAAATTAAGTTGTTAACTTCACATAAATGATAACATGTTAATGGAGTTCTATGAAGTGGGAGACAGAAGTGTGTGTACATACATACATTTGAGATGGTGTCTAGCTGTGTTCCTGTGTAGTATATAGTGTTTATCATGGGTTGTTGCAAATTCCTGTTCCTCCTGCCTCAGCCTCCCAAAGGCTTGGATTGTAGGCCCTGATCAGCAAGCTGAGCAGAGGTGTGACACTTGAAACCACAGTATGTGGCAAGTTAAGAATAATAATGGCCTTAGGGAAATATCTTAGGAAAAGGGATAGGAATGCCAGCCAAAATGTTTCTTACGACATGTCTCACCATCAGCAGCCATCCTGCCATTAAAACTCAATGGAACTGGAAGTGATTGTAACTTATAGCCCTGTCTGTATACTACATAGTGTGGAATTCCAGATAAATTTTTGAATGTGTGTATAAAGTAAAACATACTCTAAGAGAGCTTGGAGCTAACACTACTTCCAGTTGTTCCCTCTAGGAGGAGATACAAATGTAGGCTTCTTCAGGGGGACTCTAGAGAGGAGTAGAGGGGTTGTGGTGGGAACTGGTTTAGCTGGAGAGTCTCCCTGCATCTGTCTGCAAATCAAGGGTCACAATCACATGCAAGGTGGAGGGGTCCTCACAGGGCTCCACTAGCAAGTTATTTAGCCTGATATTGACACAAGCAGAAGCAGGCCTGTCCTCCATTCATCAGGGTATCTACCAGGGTTTCTTGAATTGTCCAGTAGAAATGGGCCTAGGTCAGAATTCACCCTCATCACCATCAGCATTCAGGCTGAAGATGTGACAGATTGTTACTGTGAATATTTTTGTAGTGTCCTCTTCAGAGTTTCAGCATACAACACAAACTCCATTTAGAGCTCAGCCTGTGAGACAGCATCTGTGACAGCAGCTTTTCTCTCTCTACACAGCCCAGTTATATACTCTCCTATCTTCCCAAGGATCAGTGGGGTGATATATTATTCACAATTAAAGCTTCAAGTGGAAAATCTGAAAAGCAAAGCAGCAAAGCCACAAGCTCTTACCACTACCTCAGGTGAATGGGATGATCCTGACTCCACCAAACCTCAGACTCTAACTTCTCAGTGTGGCTGGAGTATCCTGAGACTTCATTGTCTTCCTATTCTCTGTGTGGCTGGAGAATCAATGCCTGATATTGAGCCTTCTTTCTTTAGTCTGGCTGGAGAATCAACGCCAGCTCTAAGATCTTGCTTCTGTCCTATATACCTCCCTAAAGCTGGGATTAAGGGCATGTGACTCCCAGTTCCTGGAATCAAAGGAATGAGTTGTTTCTCTTTAGGACTGTATCAATCTTGTGTAGATCTGGGTGAACTTGGACTCCCAGAGATCTGTCTATCTCTTAATCCTGAGTCTTATAATTAAAACTGTGTACTACAACCTACTAGCTTCTGGCTGTAGGGATTAAAGGTGTGTATCACCACCACCCCATCTCCTGATCTCTATAGCTTGTGACTGACTTTGGTGTTTTAATCCTCAAGCAAGCTTTAGGAGATACCCTTTAAGTCAAGATTAATACATTGTTTTAACCCTTGTTTTGCCTATCTTCATAGTATGATTTTTTTAACACTGATTTGATCTAAAGTATTCTCATTTTCATGGCTATATCCATTAGCAGAACAAGTAGTTTGGAAAGAATTCAAGAATGTTCATTTCATATTAGACATCATATCAAACGATTGTGTAGCTTGTTTCTCAGTTCAAGCTCTTTCAAGATCTGAATTAATATGTTGGTCATGATTTGAAACATGGCCCTCTTCATTTCAAAACCATCATCAGAGTGTGTCCCTCACATCAAGTCCTGGTTATATTATGAGTTCTGCATTTCTCTGAGTAGACATGTGCGTTCTAAAGTCTCCTGTGATTATCCACTTGAAGCTCCATTCAGATTATATCTCTCTCATTATAGCTGCAAAATCTGCTTAGAGAAGGAACTTAATGAGTGTCTCAGAAGGGCACACTCAATTACTTTGTATTTTGTGGGTCCTAGGTCTAAATCTCGAGATGTGAGTATATATCCTAGAAGAGGTGTAGAAATGAGGAAAGTAAAAAAAGTCCGTGGATGAGGGAGAAATTCTGGAAAGAGAGCTAGTAGGACTTAGGCAAAGTGAATGATGTGAAGGGAAGCAGTGACAGGAGGGGAATCTAACTGATATGGATACAGGGAAGGTAATAATGAGGGAGTGGGAAGGATATAGAACAAAGAACACTATCACTGTTTGAAAACACTGTAATGAGGTACATAATTATATATTTACAGTGCATACACCATATACACAAGTGTTTGTATATACATATATATGAATTTTCAATGGAGTTACATAACATGCTACCACTAAGCGCCACAAACTAACAAAAATTCCAGTGTCAAACATGGGAGACTTCCTTTTGAGCTATTTATGAGATAAGTCCCAGAGATTCCCACATCAATGTATGCTAATGCAGTCGTCCTTGGTTGCACCCCAGAATTTGAAGGAAAGTAGGACTCTATTTCTTTTTTACTTTTTTATTTTAGAAGCACTCTTATTTACATATCAATTCCCCAATTCCCTTGCCCTCCCATCTTCCCATGCTCCCCACTGACCCCCAACTCACCCCCTACCCGCTCCCCAGGGATAGTGAGACCATCCACGGAGAACCATCAAAATCCATCACATCATTTGGGGGAGGGCCCAGGCCCTCCTCACATATCTGGTCTGCAGTCGTATCACTCCATGGAGAATGAGATCCCAAAGTTCATTTGTGTTCTAGGGATAAACACTGGACCACTGTTAAAGGTCCCATAGATTGCCCTGGCCTTCTAGCTGGCACCAACATTCAAAGTGCTTGGTTCAGTCCAATTTTGATTGCCCAGATTTATGACCAGTTTCTCAGTGCTCTCACTAGGTCATGTCCAATGTTTCTGTAGGTTTCTCCAGCACCATATTTAGCCTTATGAGGCCTCTGTGCATGTGTGTACTCTGGCTGTGTGAGAGTAGTATGCTTCAATGATGGGAAGACTCTATTTCTATTTTGTTCACTGGAATTTGAAGAATCTGTCAGGATCTATCTTGGAAGACTCCTCCATGAGAACTAGATCACCCACTACTGTATGGTTCTATATAAGTTGCCCAGTGAGGAAAATATTCAATATATCTTCCTGAAACTAAAGCCCATGAATCACAGCAATGACTAAGAAGGATATCCTCAGTGGTGAATTAGTAGCTATTTTGTTTTCAGAGTGAACAAAAGTGGCCTCTTTGGTTTTAAAATTTGCTCAGTGTGAGGGTATTCATGCCTGCTACTTTTAAGTAAGGCTAGTATTTGGGCTTGGAGTTTTCACAGACTGTAGAAGAGAACTCATAGTCACAATTTTCCTCATCCAATGTAACTACTAACTTTATTCTAAATAATTATGCCTGTACCCTCAAATAACTGATACTCTCACTCCTCATCAAAGAATCTTCTCTTTTAAATAGGAAGTATTACAGAGATATATAACTGTTCAAAATGCAGATCATAAGTGACCTTGACAAAAACAGCCTCAATTTGTCAAGCTACAATTATCAACTGATGAATCTACAACACAACATTTGAGTTTCTAATACATTTTTAAGACCACAGTTTTCAGCCTAAATAAATCCATATAGGAACAATACTAAGAAAACTCAGTAGTGGTGTGTGTGTGTGTGTGTGTGTGTGTGTGTGTGTGTGTGTGTGCGCAAATATTAATTAAAGAAGAGATCACTAATAGAAGGAAGTTGGGGGCATAGAGGAGGAGTTGAAACAGAAAGGCATGGGGTGAAAATGATATAAATGTACTACTTATGCATCAATTTCTGAAAAAAATTAAATATGTCATTTTATCAATATTTGATTACTTTTATTTTCATTTATTAACTTGTTTATTTGTCCAATCTTCCAGCTTAAGACCAGTGATAGTTGTTATCAGTTCTTACACCTCCCATGCAAGCACCTTTCTTACATATACCCAAGGAGCTGCAATACTCCAATACTCCTTCAGTGACTATCATTAGTTTCTAACAACATTGCATTGATACCTACCTGACCCAGGATCAGAGAAACTCCCACTCAGAGGACTTTTATGCACATTAACTCATCCTATCTCCTAAGAGAATACTCTGAGCTCCTGCTGAACCACTCTTCCACTTTCCCTTTAAAAGAAATAAAATCAGCCATCAAGATAATGAGAGGTATCAACAAAATAAATGAGTCTATGAATATTTTTGCACATCTGAGATTATGTCATAGTGAATGATCATTTCCTAGATATAACTGTAGAATAAAATAATGTGATGAAATAAGGAATATTCAAAATAACATGCACCTCTCAAGACTCGGGGTTAATTTAGTCCTTTTTTCCCCCAGAGAAACAGACATTCTTTCTATCAAAATATGCTCATGCCTGACTGGGGACCCTGATCTCTTGCTGAATTTCTGAGCTGAAGCAGGCCTGCAGCTGTGCACAGACCCTGGGGATTTGCATATGCGCAGAGCACATCCCACTGCTCTCAGCACTTCTTCATAAGATGGTCACAATCTGTGCTATAGCCAGTGTGACTAGGCCACAGCATGATCATGGGGTTCCCCACTCATATCTTGCTATTCCTATTGCTCTGGTACCCAGGTAAGGAAGCACATCAATGGTCATTTGTTTAGACCAATATGATTAGTCCTGACTGAATTTATCAGGCAATTTATCTTACTACATGCTTACTTTTGTGATTTTAATTGCAGGTGGCAGATGTGACATCAAAATGACACAAACTCCATCCTCCCTGTCTGGATCTTTGGGAGACAGAGCCACCCTCATTTGCAAGGCTAGTAAGGACATTTCTAATGCATTATCTTGGTACCAGCAGAAACCAGAGCAAGTTCCTAAGCTCCTGATCTGTGATGCAAACATCTTGGAACATGGAGTCCCATCGAGGTTCAGTAGCAGTGGGTTTTCTCTTGAAATCAGCAGCCTGGAGGCTGAAGATGCTGGCACATATTTCTGTCAGCAAGGTTATGATACTTCTCCAACAGTGATACATGTCATGTCATAAACCATCCAGAGAAGAAGAATTGTGAGGCTGGTTTGCCTCACCTGCTCCTCCTTGTGTCTGCATCAGCTGAGAGTCATTGTCAGGCACTGTGTGGCATTGAAGGTCACTGGAGGGGGAGGGTTAGCAAAGCAAATCTCATGAGTTCCCAACTTTTCGTATTTTCAGCATCAGCAGCACAAAAACAATTACAATCCCAAATTCCATAAATACATAGGTTAAAATACTTAGTGGTCTGAGTTGTATATTCATTTGAGATCATGAAACAAAGCATAAGACAGCATAAATACAAGAAGCTAGGATTTGGGATCTATTCTGTATCCATTAACTTGCTTACATAGAGTTGTGTCCATTTGTAAAGAAGTTCATTTACCAAAGAACTTGTGGACTGGGTAAACATGTGCCCCTGATACTTGATCTTGTAGCACAAGTTTGGAGTATCTGGGTTCCCATCTGTCTTCAGTAGCATGATGGTGATACATACTATAGCTCTTACATATGTCCTTGTGTCTGTCTAAATTTGTTGCTGGATATCGTACTGCTTTTCTGACTCTCAGATCTTATGTGAGGGCTCATAAATGAGCATTTCTCTGCGAAAAGATACATAGACCAGAATTCACCAGCACCAGTTATATAACTGTCATTTTATTGGAAAGATAAAGTAAGTTAGTGCTCTGCCTTCTGTAAGATTTTAAACATCGATGCATTTGTATAATAAGAAAAAGAATATTTTTTCTTTAAATTTCTATGTATGTCATGACATTCCTCCTTTTTAGATTGTGATTTAATGAGGAATCGAATTTGTTGCTTTTTATATTTATTTTTACATTTATATTTATTTTAAATTTATTTTACATATCAATCCCAGGTCCCACTCACTCCCAACTACCTGTTCCCCCCACTTCCTCCCCAACCTAACTCCATCCATTCTTCAGACAGAGTATGCCTCCAATGAGGAATCATAAAATCTCTCACATCCATTTAGGCAGAACCAAGGCCTTCCCCTCTGTATCTAGGCTGAACAAGGTATCCCACCACAGGAAATGGGCTCCAAAATCCAGTTCATGTACTAGGGATAAACACCCGTTCCAGTGATAGTAGCCACATAACGTGCCCAAGCTCCCCAATTTTCACCCACATTTAGAGGGCCAACTGCAGTCTTATGCAGGTTCTCCAGACGTCTCTGGAATCAGTCCCTCCCTTTTGCCCTTGTCACCCAGCACTCAGGAGGCAGAGGCAGACATATCTTTGTGAGTTCAAAACCAGCATGGTCTTTGGAGAAAGTTCCAAAACAGCCATGATTACACAAAGAAACTGTATCTTGAGAAATAGTTTAAGAAATAAAGGTTAGAGAGTCATCTGACACAAGCCACCTTTGTGTCTGACCAAGTTTGGTGGCAGTTCTGAACACAGATCACCCAGAGGCAGCCCGGTCTCTATCCTCCAGGCCAGGTAGGACAGGAGCTGTTTCCAGTTCCTGTTCATTAGTGCTTCTCAGAGTCATTTTACACAAATGACCTGCGTGCCAGATGGAGTTCGGTTTGGGAGATTTCACCAAACCACTCTTGGCACTGAACAGGAACACCAGACAGAAACTTAACAAACAAACAAAAGAACTAATAGAAGTTATGGTGCAATTGGACTTAAAAGATATCTATAAAACATTGCACACAAATATAAAACAATTTACCTTCTTCTCAGTGCCACATGGATCCTTCTCTAAAATCGACCACATACTTGGCAACATAGCAAACCTTAACAAATACAAAAATTTGAAATAACCCCGTGTATCTTATCTGATCACAATGATTTAAAATTAGAATTCAACAACAATACAAACTACAGAATACCTATAAATTCATGGAAATTAAGTAACACCCATTTGCACAATTCATGGGTCTAGGAAGAAATAAAAAAAGAAATTATAGACTTCCTAGAATTCAATGAGAATGCAGACACAACATATCCAAACCTATGGGATACTTTGAAAGCAGTGTTAGGAGGAAAGTTCATAGCACTAAATGCACACTTGAAGAAACAGCAGAATAATAAAACTAGAGAATTAACAGCACAACTGAAAGCTTTAGAAAACAAAGAAGCCAATACAGCCAGAGGAGCAGATGCCAGGAAATAATCAAATTGAGGGCTGAAGTCAATAAAATGGAAACTAGGAGAACAATACAAAGAATCAATATAACAAAAAGTTGGTTCTCCGAGAAAATCAACAAGAGAGACAAACCTTTATCCAAACTTACCAAACAAGAAAGAGAGAACATCCAAATTAATAAAATCAGGAATGAAAAGGGGGACATAGCAAAGGACAGAGAGGAAATCCAGAGAATCATCAGGTTATACTTTGAAAACCTAGATTCCTCAAAATTTGAAAATCTAAAGGAAATGAACAATTTTCTGGACAGATTTCACTTCCCAAAAGGACAGATAAGCAACTTAAATAGAACAATAAACTCTAATGAAATTGAAACAGTCATTAGAAGTTTCCCAACCAAAATAAGCCCAGGAGCAAATGACTATAGTGCAGAATTCTACCAGAAATTCAAAGTACAGCTAACACCAATTCTCCTCAAAGTATTCCACACAATAGAAGCAGAAGGGTCATTACCAACATTGATATCCAAGCCACAAAAAGACACAACTAAGAAAGAGACCTACAGACCAATATCCCTCATGAATATTGATGCAAAAATTCTCAATAAAATATTTCCAAATCAAATCCAAGGTCACATGGGAGAAACCATCCATCCCGATCAATTAGGCTTCATCCTAGGGATGCAAGGATGGTTCAACACATGAAACTTCATCAATGTAATGCACCAAATAAATATACTGAGGGAAAAAATCACATGATCATCTCACTAGATGCCGAAAAAGCCTTTGACAAAATCCAACACCCCTTCATGATAAAGTTCCTGGCAAATTCAGGGATAACAGGAACATAACACAACAAAATAAAAGCAATATAAGGCAAGCCAACAGCCATCATCAAATTAAATGAAGAGAAACTCAATGCAATTCCTCTAAAATCAGGAACAAGACAAGGCTGTCCACTCACTCCATACCTCTATTATTGTCCCTGATATTCTCTCTGGAGCAATAATGGAGATCAAGGAAATACAAATCAAAAGGAAGAAGTCAAACTCTCACTATTTGCAGATGATAGGATAGTCTACATACGTGAATCAAAAAACTCAACCAGTGAACTCCTACAGATGAGAAACACTTCAGCAAAGTGGCAGGATACAAGATTAACTCAAAAAAATCTTTAGGCCTAATGTATCCGAATGACACATTGGTGGAGAAAGAAATCAGAGAAGCAACACCCTTTACAATTGCCACAAACAACATAAAATACCTTGGAATAACACTATCCAAAAAAGTGAAAGACCTGTACCGTAAGAATTTTGAGTCTCTAAAGAAAGAAATTAAAGAAGATACACAAAAATGGGAAGATCTCCCATGCTCTTGGATAGGCAGGATCAACATAATAAAAATGACAATCTTGCTAAAAGCAATCTACAGATTCAATGCAATCCCCAACCCAATCCCAACAAAATTATTCACTGACCTTGAAAGAACAATTCTGAACTTTATATGGAAAAACAAAAGACCCAGGATAGTCAAAACAACCCTGTACAATAGAGGAACTTCTGGAGGCATCACCATCCCAAACTTTAACCTCTATTACAGAGCTATAGTCCTGAAAACAGCTTGGTATTGGCACAAAATAGACAGGTAGACCAATGGAATAGAGTTGAAACCCCTGATATAAGCCCACACACCTATGAACACCTAATTTTTGACAAACAATCCAAATATATACGCTGTAACAAAGAGAATATCTTCAACAAATGGTGTTAGCATAACTGGATGCAAACATGTAGAAGATTACAGATAGAACCAAGCCTTTTGCCCTGCACAAAAATTAAGTCAAAATGGATCAAAGACCTCAACATAAACCCCAGCCACACTGAACCTACTAGAAGACAAAGTGGGAAATACCCTTGAATTAATCAGTACAGGAGACTGCTTCCTGAACATAACACCAGTAGCACTGACACTGAGACCAACAATTAATAAAGGGGACCTTCTGAAACTGAGAAGCTTCTGTTAGACAAAGGACATATTCAGCCAGACAAAAGGACAGCCCACAGACTGGGAAAAGATATTCACCACCCCACATCTGACAGAAGGCTGGTCTCCAAAATATACAAACTACACAAGAAGCTATTCTTGAAAACACCAAACAATCTAATTAAAAAATGGTGTGCAGAACTAAATAGGCAATTCTCAATTGAGGAATCTAAAATGCCTGAAAGACACAAAGGAAAGTGTTCAACATCCGTAGCCATTAGGGAAATGCAAATAAAAACAACTGATAGCAGCATTGTTTTTAATAGCCAGAACCTGGAAACATCCTAGATGCCTCTCAACTGAAGAATGGATAGAGAGAATATGATACATTTACACAATGGAGTACTATCCAGTGGGAAAAAAATGGAATCCTGAAATTAGCTGGCAAATGCATTCCACTAGAAGAAACCAGCCTGAGTTAGGTAAACCAGCCATAAAAATACAAACATGGTATGCAGCCACTCATGTGTGGATTTTACACCTAGTGCAAAGGATTACCATCCTACAATCCACTTCAACAGGGAAGCCAGGAAACAAGGAGGAATCTAAGACAGACATGCATGGTCCCCTGGAGAATGGGAAAGAGACAAGATCTCCTGAGCTAATTGGGAGCATGGGCGAGGGGAGAAGGAGTTAGCAGTAAGAGAAAGGGAGAAGAGGAGAGGAGAGGAGGACATGAGATAGCAGGAAAATCGAGTCAGGGGAAGAAAAAAGGAGAGCAAGAAAAGAGGTACCATAATAGAAGGAGCCATTATAGCTTTGAAGAGAAATCTAGCACTAGGGAAATGTCCAGATCTACAAGGAAGATCCAAAATAACAAGCTAAGCAATAGTGAAGAGGCTACCTTAAATACCCTTCCCCTATGATGAGACTGATGACTACCTTAAATGCCATCCTAAAGTCTAGAGCCATAAAGTCTAGAACCTTACATCCAGTAGCTGATGGAAGCAGAAGCAGATACCCACAGCTAAGCTCTGAGCCGATCTCCTGGAATCCAGTTGCAAAGAGGGAGGAGTGTTGAGCAAATGGGTCAACTAGGCTGGAGAAACCCACAGAAACACCTGAACTGAACAACAGGCTGCTCATGGACCCCAGACTGATAGCTGGGAAAGCAGCATAGAACTGATCCAGACACCCTGATGAGGATGTCAGCTTGGAACTCTGGTTAATCTATGGGGCTTCTAGTAGTGTATCAGTATTTATTCCTAGTATATTAATGGGCTTTGGGAGCCCACTCCACATAGAGGGATACTCTCTCAGCCTAGACACAAAGAAGAGGGTCTAGGCCCTGCTCCAAATGATATGACAGACTTATCAGATTCCCCATGGAAGCTCTCACCCTCCCTAGGGAGCAGAAAGGGGATTGTATTGTGCGTCAGTGGGGGGCGGGGGAGAGAAAACTGGGATTGCCATGTAAAAGAAGCTTGTTTCTAATTTAAATAAAAAAGGGAAATTATAAATCCTTTATATTCAAGCAACAATTTGTGGTAACAAATTGCAGAAAGAATAGAAGGATAATAGTGAGTTCCTCTTTGCATTTTGTGTAAAGGATTTTTTTTTCATAGCAGAAGATGTAAGAGACATTGAACCCATTGTTATTGCTGGACTCTGCAAACATTTTCATGAGGTGTTTCGTGAGTTTTCAGGCTCTTGGGCAGAAGAGGGAAGTTGCAGATCCAGGGCTGTGAGTGGTGCAAGCACCTGGTGAGACTCTCAAGGGACGTTTTTGTTGGAGACTGAAGCACTGTGGAGGATCACTAAGACTCTGCATACAGTAGTAATTTCCCATGTCATCCGCCTGTATGCTGCTGATAGCGTGTATTCTGTCCCAGATCCACTGCCTGTGAAGCGATCAGGGACCCCAGTGTACCGAGTGGATGCATGGTAGATCAGCAGTTTAGGAGACTGCCCTACTTTCTGCTGGTACCAGGCCAAGTAGTTCTTCTGATCTGCACTGTATAAAAGACTCTGACTGGACTTGCAGCTAATGGTGGTCCTTTCTCCTGCTGACACAGCCAGGAAGGATGGAGAATGTGTCATCACGATATCTGCACAGGCACCTGCAATCAGAAAAACCAATAATCATGTATATAATAAAAAGATTTTAAGACATATAAAATTAGTCATTTAATGTCCTTGTAGTACCATATTGTCAAAGTACTTTGACATAAAAATATTAAACCCTGGCCCATATTATGAATTTCTTATATACAAAGAAGAGACTCTGAAAATATAATACTTTTCTCACCATACACCAAGAGCAGAAGAGACATGAGGACCTGGGTGTGTGACTCCATCTTGTTCCCCCTGGCTGTCTGATGATGCCTAGTTCTCATTACCAAGACCTGGTTTATAAACTCAAAGCATCTGGGCTAGACTGGAGTGGCCCATGCAAATCAGTAAGCAAATACAAAAGCAGATGCCTGGGCAGTAGGTGTGAGAGTGGCTGGTGTCAATCAGCAGACAAATATACCATCACCGAGAGCATCATATATAACTGAAGATATTGGCTTTCAGCTCTCCAATAGAAGTCTACAAGGTTCCCTAATATAAGCTTTGGTTAAAAATCTAAGAATATTTAAATCAAGTGACCTTTGCAGAAACATTAGGGGAGCTGTATCTGATTGACAGTCCTTTTGAAACATTATGTTAAAAAAAGTTACAACAACAAATTAGATATCATAGAGGAAACAAAAATGTGCAACAAAAGAAAAGAAGGGTGGAAGGTAGAAAAGAGTAAAGCCCAAAATGAGAGAATTCATGCTAATTTTTCTCATTATCTCCCATCTCCAAAGCCACTCTTAAAACTAAGCAAAATGAATAGTGCCTCAGACATTTGCGCTGCAGATTCTGGACCATAAATGAAACAGAGGTGCAAAGAGCAGCCCTTATTCACTCTGTAGTAATCATTGGGGCAATAAATTAAACATGAGTTCTGAGGAACTTTAATCTTAAAGCAAAGGTGAACACAACAGAAACAAACAAGTATACATACTCTTCACACCTTCAAAAAACAGAAAGAATGTTTTAAATTTGGGGGATGAAAAGAACAAGATTTCTTCAAAAAGTTATGGATGCAGACCAACACTGCCAAAAGTGTCTAGTAGAGAAATGCATGTTATTGAGTAATCTAGAAATTAGCAGTATTGAAACTTGTTAAGATGGTCTTGCTGAATTAGTGAACAGGAAAAGACATTCGCAGAGGGGACGCAGCATCGTAAATCAAGTAACAGTTTTACAGAGACCAATGGGCCTCTACATCAGAGATTGTTGCCATATAAAGGAAAAACATGTTTGAGTATGAATGAAAATCAAAAACAATAAAAAAAAGAAGCACAGAACATTCCTGGACTTCAGATTAGTGGCCTCTGAAAATGTATGTATGAAGTGCATTATAAACCCAGTATTATGTGTAATCTACAAGAAACAGATAAATAAATAGATAAATAATTAAATAAATAAATGTGGCAATGAGTCAAGATTCACATTTGTAATCCCAATTCTGGGGACACAGAAGTAGCAGCATCATGAGGTTGAGGGCAGACTGAGATACATGACATATTCTAGGCCAGGGTAATCTATGCTTGGAGTCAATCTCTCAAATATTTTTGTCATACCAAAAAAAAAAGTCAAGCGTTGGTGGCACATGACTTTAATCCCAGTACTCTGGAGGCCGAGGCAGGCAGATCTCTGTGAATTCAATGCCAGCCTGGTCTCCAGAGCAAGCGCCAAGATAGGCTCCAAAGCTACACAGAGAAACCTTGTCTCATAAAACCAAAACAAAAAATAGCAATGGGGTAACTGAGAACGTGGGAGTTTAGTACTTTATTAAAGATATTACAAGAGTTTCTTACACAGAGTGATAGCCTTGAAGAAAATTTGCCTGCTCAAGGAGTCCAGTCATGCATCCTGCTTCTCTCATGCGGGAATGTGCAGATTCTCTGAGTCTGTGTGACAGGATGAGGTTGGAGAAGCAGCCTATCATAGCTGAGGGCTCTTTGCCACCCATTTCAAAATGCACTTAAGATAAACCCATTAGTGACCCATTAGTGATCAGCTTCAACCCACATGATGGCATACTGGTAAAGAAATAGAGATGGTGCCAGCATCTTCTTTCTTATTTTTTTTTGTCTATGAGTGTCTGGTATGCACACATGCCTGTGCAATACACATATGTGGTGCCTAAAGAAGACAGAATAGGGAGTCAGATTCCCTGGAACTGGAGTCATAAATCATTGTGAGCCACTATATGGGTACTGGGAGTTGAACATAGATCTTCTGGAAGAACAGCCAGTGAGTTCTCATAAACATTGAAATATCTCCACAGCCTCACAAATGCCTTCTGAGTAAATAGGCATGATGGAAAATTGCTGAAAAAATACAGACCTGTGCACCACTAAAGACTATAACTAAGGAAGAGTAGATCAGGGGAAAGAAGAGGCTGTTTAAATGGCTTCTAAAGGCTCCTTGTGCCTTGTAAAATCTGTTCTTTGAACCCGAGAAATGAAGCAAATTGCTTACATATGAAAATGACTTCATTTGAAAGCAGGAGTTTGTAGTTAATTTTTCTCTTCTCTCTTCTTACTTCAGGGACCAGGGGATTACCTTGATGCAGAATTCAATTTTCCTCTCTATCAAGACTGAAGTGTCTGAGTGCATTTCTGGGAGAACCACATCAGTAAAGACTTAACTTCCGGGCTCACAGGGATGTGTTCTTGTCTCTCTTTGTTGCTATTATAGAACACCTATAAAAGCAAGTTGAGTAAGCTTTGTTCCTTACTTTGGAACATAGATTGATTGAGGCTTCAGTTCGAGCATAAAACTAATATAATATGGAAGACACAGTGGAAGGAGCTTCAAGCAACTGCTCACATCACAACCACAACTAGGATGCAGAGAGTGACAGAAGCTAGAGCTCAACTCGCTTTCTCTATATTGTGCAGGTCAAGAATCACACACAAGGCATGGTCTTGCTCACAGGTGAAAGGGTTTTCCAATATCAATTCACCTAATAAAGATAATCCCTCTCAGACTTTCACAGAAGCTAATCATAACCTAGATAATCTCACAAGTATGTGTACATATACGTACATGTATATGTATGTCATCAGTTCTTCAACTTCAATCATTTACAATTTCCTTGAGGCACATGAATTAAAATCAATTAGAAATATTGAAGTATATATCACTTGTAACTCTGGTCAATTTACCAATTGAACACCAGGATTCATTCTTTTTGGTTGTAACTTTCTACACATTTGTTTAGGCTCCTTTCCTTTTCAATAACGATGCTCACCAAATGTACCTTAGATTCCAGCACTCAATCCAGTAGAACATAGATGACCTTCCAGAAAAGGATTTCCCCAATCATATATCTCATAATGTATTGAGAGAAATGGCCACTCGATTTCATGAGGAGAGAAAGGCTGATCATAAGAAAAAGGTGGCAGGGAAGGTTAAATCACTGACACACACAAGTTAAATTCAGTGGTGTATTCTGGGAGAAGCATGCTAAGAGACAGTGAGCTTTCCCTCTCCCTCCCTTGCCTCAAGATAGCCCACACTCTGCCCTAGCAACACTCCTAGACTTGTGTACACATCTGAGTTCGTGTTCAATCTTATAATTGTCCATATGTAGCCTCCAGCAATCATCAGAATACCTCAGAGTTTTCTCTCTTACCATCTTCAAGGGATGATTATATCTCTTTATCTTGCAATCCTCTGTAACAGCCTTTATTTGTAATCTCAGGAAGTGGACTCTGATCTGGGACCACCTTTCTCCTATGGGTCTAAACAGGTTTGATGGGTTTACAATTTTTTCCATCTCTTTCTTTTTGTTAAGATGGAGTGGCTCCTTCTAGGTACCCCGCATGCAGAAATAGAAGCTTTAAGGCTCTGTTCCATTAATTATTTCATTTATTTCCCCAACAAGATTTGGAATGTGTGAATATGTGTGTTCTGTATATGCATTTATGTGTTTTCTGTGAAAATGATTGTTTCTACGGTTGCTGGCCATTCACAGTGAGGATGAGTCACAGTGTCTGATTTTCCTAAGGCAGTAGGCCTCTTCAAACACACTTCTATTTTCAATGGATTGTTAGTTTCAGTTTTAAGCTCCAATATCACTTTTAGTCAATGGCTTTCTTTTTTATTTAAATTAAAAACAAGCTTGTTTTACATATCAAACCCAGTTCCCTCTCCCTCCAGTCCTCCCCTGCCACATACCAACCCCTTTCCCATCCCATTTCTGCTCCCCAGGGAGGGGGAGGCCTTCCATGGAGGATCTTCAGTCTGTCATATCATGTGCAGCAGGACCTAGGCCCTCCCCCTTGTGTCTAGGCTGAGAGAGTATCTGTCTATGTGGAATGGTCCGTTCATATACTAGAGATAAATACTGATCCACTACCAGAGACCCCATAGGTTGCCCAGGCCTCCAAACTGACACCCACCTTCAGGAGGTCTGGTCTGTCATATCCTGGTTTCCCAGCTGTCAGTCTGGGGTCCATGAGCTCCCATTGTTCAGGTCAGCTGTTTCTGTGCGTTTCTCCAGGCTGGTCTTGAACCCTGTACTCATCACTCCTCCCTTTCTGCAACTGGATTCTAGGATTTTGGCTCAGTGCTTAGCTGTGGGTGTCTGCTTCTGCTTCCATCAACTACTGGGTGAAGGTTCTAATATGGCAGGAAATATCCTAGCAGGATGCTAGATGTTGCTTGCTACACAGGCAGATGGGCATGGCCAGACAAAGGTCGGAAAATGAATGTGGGACTGGAACTAGGTCTGGTAAGTTGGGGAGAGTGTGTGATAGAAACGAGTTATATTTAGGAAGCATTCGATTGTACCAATTTGTTCAAGGGTACCTCCCACTTTCTCTTCCAAGAGTTTCGGTATGGCTGGATTTATGTTGAGGTGTTTGATACATTTGGACTTAATGTTTTGTGCATGATGATTGATATGGTTCCATCTATAATCTTCTACATGTCTGTATCCAGTTGTGCCACCACCATTTTTTGAAAATGAAAAGCATGTAATTTATTATATCAAAAGTGCACCAATGCAGAAAAAATCTAGAGAATCATTGGGCAATCTGTTTCATTTCTCAGCTTGGGTTATTCATGGAAGCCATCACTAGACAATATGTCCATTAAAACATCAGTAATTATAATGAGAAACACAGGACAAATTTTAGAAGCACACTGAGGTTACTTTTATAGAATGTGATTCCACTAAAAGGCATGTATCTAGTTTATGTAGGAAGTGGTCCCCTCACATGTTCTGTGTGTAGTAAAGATGACACAGTATTGTTTTCATTTAAAAAATATCAACTCAAAGTGATATTGGAGCTTAAATTAAAACTAACAATCTAGAGCAAAGTGTGAAGAGGCCGATTGCCTCAGGGAAATCAGACACTGTGACTCCTCTCCATTCTGAATGTGCAGCAGCCACAGGGATGATCATTCTCACACAAAACACATTAACACACATATGGAACATACATATTCACACATTCCAAATCTTGTTTGAGAAATCAGTGAGGTAGTATATCCAATTGAGAAAATTAATGGAACAGAGCCTTCAAACTTCTATTTCTTCATTTGGGGTACCTAGATGAAGCCACCTCATCTTAATGAAAAGGAAGAGATTGAACAAATTTTAATCTCATCAACCTTGTTTAGATCCATAGGAAAAAGGAGGTCACAGATCAAAGTATATTCCCCAAGATTACAGATACAGTCTGGTACAGAGAATCTTAAGGTAATAAGACATAATTCTCCCTGGGACTCAGAGACGAAAGAAAATTCTGATGTGTTTTGATGGGTTGCAGGAGGCTAGATGTGGACAAGTCTGAGAGTGAACAGGAGCTCAGACACTAACACAAATTTCTAGTTGTGTTCCTGGGGCTTATAGTGTGTGCTATCTTTAGGAAAGTGAGCAAGAGGGAAAGCTAACTTGTTCATAGCATGCCTCTCCCAGAATACAGCACTGAATTTAACTTCTGTGTGTCAGCGACTTGACCTTCCCAGCCATCTTTGTCTTATGATCAACCTTTCTCTCCTTATGACTTCAGGGTCTCTCTGAAGTGGCCATTTATCTCAATATATTGTGGGAAAATAGTTTTTTAGAAGCTCATCTATACTCTGCTGGATTGAGTGAGAATGTGTGCTGGGATCTAAGATGCCTTTGGTGAACATCGACATTAAAAAGGAAGTGAGCCTAAATAAATGTGTAAAACGTTGTAACCAGAAGGAATAAAACCTGATGGTCTATTGGTAAGGGGAAAATAGTTACTAGTCATATATATTTCAGTATTTCTAAGAGTTTTTAATTTATATAATACAAAGAAATGGTAAATGATTGAGGTAGAAGAATTGCTAAGGTACATGTATATGTACACATATTTGTGAGATAATCTAGTTTAAGCTTAGTCTCTGGGAATGTCTGTGAGTAATTATCTCCATTAGGTGAACTGATGTTGGAAAATTCATTCACCTGTTTGCAAGACTATGGCCTGAATGTGGTTCCTAACCTGCACAAAATGGAGAAAAGTAGCTGAGCTCTAACATCCTTCACTCTGCATCTTAGTTGTGCTTGTGATGTGAGCACAGCTTCTTCAACTCCTTCACTTTGTCTTCCACATTATAATAGCTTTATGCTTGAAGTGTGTTTCCAAACAATCTATGTTCTCAAGTAAGGGACAAAGATTCTTCAACTTGCTTTTGAAGGTGTTCTATCACAGCAACAAAGAGAGACAAGGACACAAGCCTGTGTCCTGGAAGTTATGTCTTTACTGATGTGGATTTTCCAGAAATGGAATCAGGCTCTCCAGTTGTAATTGAGAGGAAAACTGAATTCTGCATCATGAAGGTCCCCCTTCCCCAGTCTCTGAACTTAGAAGAGAGAAAAGCAAGATTAACCTCAAAATCCTGGTTTCAAATGAATTAATTTTCATGTGTAACCAATTTGCTTTACATCTCAGGTTGAAAGAAGAGCAGTCTTTACAAGGCACAAGGAATCTTTAGAAGCCATTTAAACATCCTTCTCTTTCCACTGCCTTCCTCTTCCTGAGTTATAGCCTTTAGCAGTCCACAGGTCTTCATATTTTAGCAATTTTCCTCATTCTCCATCATGTTTTCTTACTAAGAAGGCATTTGTGGGGCTGGAGAGATGCCCAATTGTTTAAGAGAACTTACTGGCTATTCCTGTAAAAGATTTATGTTCAATTCCCAGTACCCACATCGTGGCTCATAATGATTTATGAGTACAGTTCCAGGGGGAATATTACTACCTCTCTGTCTTTTATATGCCCCAGGCACATGTATTGCACATACATATAGGCATCCCAGATACCCTAGACATAAAAAATTAAAAAAGAAGATTGATTCTGGCATCATCTTTATTATTTTTCTACTACTATGGTATCCAAGTATGTTGAAGCTGACAGATTACTAATGGATTTATTTTAGAACAGGTGGCAAGAGCCCACAGCTGTGACAGTCTTCTTCTGCAACTTCATTTCACACAGACAGAGAGAATCTGCAAAGGCCCTCCTGAGAGAAGCAGCATGCTTGACTCTGGGCTCCTTGAGCAGGTAAATTTTCTTCATGACTGTCATTCTGTCTAAGAACCTTTTATATGTATCTGAATGCAGTACTAAATTCCCACATTCTCAGTTACCTCATTGCTATTTTAACGAAGGATAATATGCTAATATTTTACCTGAATTAATGAAAATGTTCCTATGTCTACCATTTCTTGTTGTGGGTATTGGGTAGTCATAAATGCTCACCCAGAGAATAAAAGATTCTGTGTAATGGAACAGAAAAGCTCAGTTCAGCCTTGCACTGTCTCAAGTTAGTATGAATGTAAGACTAACATTCCTTTTGTTTTCATCTACAGTGGTGTCCATAGAAGAGGGTGCTGTGTTCCAAGGCCATCAACTTCAGACTCCCTGACTCCAAAGCTGGGAGCAAATCAATCCGTATTGTTTTCAGCCAGCATGTTTATAATCCATCTTTAGTTACTGCCTGCAAAATCTAATGCACCAGGTCATACTGTGGTAACCTGATAAGTAACTAAAGACTATAGGGCATTTTATATTAGAAAATCATATGGAATTTTTACCTTTTTAGTACCAATACTCTCTCCTTTCACACTGTGAGAAGCACATGATTAATGACTGGAGCCTTTGGAATTTTAAGACCCCATCTCCATGTGTTCAATCTGAATGAGCAGCAATAAATGACTTGAAAGCATGTTCTGAGCTCACTGCAGCTGTCACAAAGTAATGTACAAAATTTAGCAAAGATAGAGAGCACATGACAGCTTGTTAGACACTGACTGGGGCAGTTACTCATCTGTCATGTTCTCTTTTTTGTTTTTTCGAGACAGGGTATCTCTGTGGCTTTGGAGGCTGTCCTGGAACTAGCTCTGTCGACCAAACTAGTCTCAAACTCATAGAGATCCACCTGCCTCTGCCTCCTAAGTCCTGGGATTAAAGGCAAGCACCACCACAGCCTGCTATCTGTCATGTTCTTGATGGTGACATTGGGAAATTCAACCTACACACTACCTCGTTCTTATGATGATGATGTATTAGCAGTTTACAGAGGAGATTTGAGTATGCTTATTTAAGTAATTCAACATTTTATACCTGAAAAGATGATGTATAAAATTATATATTTAATGAATACTAAAAGGGAAGTGCTTTTGCTTAAATTCATATGTAATTTTTAATAATATTCTAGGCTTATTGATAACTTGTTAACATGTTAACATATTAATAACTTCAAATATCAAATGTCATGAGAGATTGTCTCCATGTATAGATTAGACTGTTCTAGAACTTGCTATGTACCTCAGGCTTGCTTCAAACTCATGGTGCTCCTGATTCTGTCTCTCCAGTTTTGGGATTACAGATATGAATCTTGACTCATTGCCATGACATTTATTTATTTATTTATTTATTTATTTATTTATTTATTTATTTATGTTTCTTATACTTTATACATAATAGTGAGTTTATAATTTATTTCTTTTTCATGTTTTAATATTGATATTTAATTTTTTTCCTTTTCCAAGTCCCCGCTCACTCCCTCCTCCCCTACTCCCCCACCCCCTATCCCCACCCTTTGTACTCCCCAGGGAGAGTGAGGCCTTCCATGGGGTTATCTGAAAGTCTGTCTCATCATTTGGAGTAAGGCCTAGGCCCTCCCCCAATGTCTATGCAGAGAGAGTATTCCTCCATGTGGAGAGGGCTCCCAAAGTCCATTTGTGTAATAGGGATAATTACTGATCCACTACCAGAGGACCCATAGATTGTCCAGAACTCCAAACTGACCTCCTCCTTCAGGGGTTCTGAAACAGAACTATCCTGGTTTCCCAGATATCAGTCTGGGGTCCATGAGCCACCCCTTGTTCAGATGAGTTGTTTCTATGGGATTATCCAGCCTGGTCTTGTCCTCTTTGCTCATCACTCCTCCCTCTCTGCAACTGGATTCCAGAGTTCAGCTCAGTGTTTAGCTGTGGGTTTCTGCCTCTGTTTCCATCAGCTACTGGATGAAGGCTCTAGGATGGCATATAAGGTGGTATCTCAGGCTTTCTATGATGGTATATTTGCCTTTTTATTGACACCTGCCTCTCTCACAATACTGCCCAAGCATCTGCTTTTGTGTTTGCTGACTGATTTGCATGCGTCCCTCCAACCCGACCAGCTGCTTGGAGTTTATAAACCAGTTCTTGATAGTGAGAACTAAGTATCATCAGACAGGCAGAGGAGCAAGATGGAGCCACACAATGAGGTCCTCATGACCATGCTGCTCTGGGTGTCTGGTGAGTAAAGTATTGTATTTTCAGAGTCTCTTCTTTGTGTACAAGAAATTTAGAATGTGTGCCATGGTTTAATATTTTCTATGCCATAGTACTTTGACAATATGGCACTAAAAGGACATTAAATGACTATTTTGATATGTATTAAATTCTGTGTTTTAATTATACATGATATTTGTTTTCCTGATTGCAGGTGTCTGTGCAGATATCTTGATGACACAGTCTCCATCTTCCTTGGCTGTGTCAGCAGGAGACAAGGTCACCATCCACTGCAAGTCCAGTCAGAGTCTTTTATCTGGTAGCAATAACTATTTGGCTTGGTACCAGCAGAAAGCAGGGCAGGCTCCTAAATTACTGATCTACTATGCATCCACTCAGCACACTGGGGTCCCTGATCACTTCATAGGCAGTGGGTCTGGGACAGATTTCACTCTCACCATCAGCAGTGTCCAGGCTGAAGACATGGGAGACTATCACTGTCAGCAGCATTATGATACTCCTCTCACAGTGCTTCAGCCTTCAACAAAAACTTCCTCCAAGTATCTCACCAGCTGCTTTCACTACACACAGCCTTGGACCTTCATACTTCCCTCTTCTGCCTGAGAGCCTGAACACTCAGGAAACACTCAGGAAAACATATGTCGAGCCTAGCAAAAATAATGGGTTCCATGTCTCTTATGTCTTTTTGTATGAAATACCTTTATATAAAACTGCAAAGCAGAACTCACTATTATCCTTCTGTTTATTATATATAATAAATTACCTCTAACTTTTTTGCTTGAATATGAGGGATTTATGCTTTTACATTTCTGAGGTGCCTTATTACTTACTGGTGACAATTTTTCTCTGTTTTTTCTTTTCCTTTCCATTATTATTTTAGCTTTTATTACATTTTAGATAATTACTTCCATCTTTGTGTAACTGTGTGCATGTTTCTAAGTGTACATGTGGCATGTCATGTTTGTGGAGGTCAGAGTACATTTTAACTTGTCTGCCATGGCTCATAAAAGTGCATCTTTTCCATCTTAACATAAGATCAGAGAGTTTGAGCCTATTATTCCTCCTTTAAGGTTGAACCATGGAATGTGTGGCCTAAGGTATGGCTATTGTGTGGTTTGCCATGATAACAGGATATTTGGCCTAAGGAGTCTCACCTTAACAACAGGATATTTGGTATAGCATGTGGTTACTTGGTGTTTTGAGTATCGAGAAGCTAAATATGCTTGTTTGTTCCTTGTATCTTGGTAATGAAGTCTTTTACCCCACCCCCTTTTGATTGAAGTATATAAGATCTCTGAGTACTAAAGATGGGACATATCCTAGTATTCATTCACTCATTTGGGGGCTTCCTGATTCTATCTCTTGCTTATTTCTTTCTGCAATCCACACACCTCCTTCCAAGTAGGGACCAAACTATCTAGCAAGACTGGACAAATGGTACCTCAATATGTGACCCACACAGATGCCCACACAAATTGGCATTACTACAGCTGGTACCACAGATGCTGGGGCTGGGACACAAACACTGAAGGGATGGACAGTGCTATATGAGAAAAGACGAAACATGAATGCTCAGATAAAAGTGAATTGTGGTAAGAAAACTCCAGAATAAAAATTGTATTTACTTTTAGATATGGGATCAAAAAGTAGTCAGCTGATGGTATATTTACTTGGGTATATTTTGAGTCCATAGGCGCTCTTGTAGAGCTATAGCAAGTACAAAAATTTTTAGAATTGTTAATTTTGTAAATCTTCCTTACCCACACTGGAGCCAACTCTGGGCTGTACCAGAAATTGGGGAAGTGAAGTTGTGGCCTCCCCCTGACCCTCTCAGTAAGCCTGACCTGCTGATGCCCAAGCCTGCCCCTGTGCCTGCCATAACTCTTTGGGTGTCACCTTCTCTGCCACCCTGGCTGAGTCTGGCCCATGATACCACCATGCCACAGAGCCAGGAGCAGAGGAGACAGGAAAACTTGGTGGGTTGCACCTCCTGTGGCTGGCACTTGGAGCCAGTTAGTGGGGAGTGTCAGGAGGCTGTATGGCCCTTGAGCACAGGGAGTCTGTGTGGATGGTTCGATATCCTTTAGCAGAGGAGAGGATGCTGGTGCCCAACAGTTAATACAGGAACAGCTGGATAATGATCATATCTTGCCTTCTACTTCCCCCTGGAATTCTCCTATTTTCATGGTTGGGTATAGGTCTGGAGAATGGAGATTGATGCAGGATTTGAGAGGAGTTAATGAGCCCTTGTAGTCCTAGGTAGCTGCCATTCCACTCAGCCTTGCCCAGACAAGTATCTGTGAAACTGCTAATGGATTATAAAAGCTTTCAAATTTTGAATGATTTTAAAAATTATTGGGAGATATTCAGTGGCTATGACAGTATTAAAAATTGTCTACTGGGGATCTTGAGCCCCTTAGTGAAATTCTTAAGGGTGGTTATGGCCCTAGTTCCCCTAAACAGTTCACAAAATTTACTAAACAAGTGCTAGTTCAAATGGAGCACATAATTAATGTGCCCATGGAGCTTTGAAAACACAACATCAAAAAAAAATGGGGAACTATACCCTCAGTCTGTGTTGTAAAGGACCCAATCCTGTTTTAATATGGGTCAAGAGTATGTTTGTGTTTTTTTCACAGGAAAGAAATGTGGCTTGGTATAGTGTGTAGAGAAGATGAATGCCAGACCCAATGCCATCATTAGTGCTGGGGCCTTCCCAGATGAGTTACATTGTGATCAGCTGAACTTATATTTCTTATCTTCTGATGTCATCATTCTACAGACCTAGAAGGGAAGGAGTTTATGGTGACAAACCTGCTAACAAACCTGCTGCACCAACTTCTTAGACCTCTGTGAGTTTTGACTATTCTGGATCCAGCCAAGGTCTGAATGCGTGGCATTTTATCCATCCTGTGTCTTGGAACATGGAATTCATTTTTGTCAGTTGAAACTCATTTCTACTGTTGAAATAGAACAGGTGCCTTATAGACATCCTCTCTGTGGAAAAGAAACCCATTGGAACAATCAAATGTTATGATAGCGTCAAGGTGTAGCTAAAACTTCTCTTCAGTACAGTATCACTGGAATTCAGAAAGAGGTGCTAAACTGATTGAGAAGCCAAATTGGAGGTACTGAAGGGACCGAACACACTGATAGGGAGAAATGGAACAAAACTTTCCTGCCAGTAGTTGGTACTGAAGGATGATATCAGCTCAAACTTATCTTCAGAAGTTAGAAGCAGCAATGCAATTGGACTTTGGGAGAGGAAAAATACTCACATTTTACCTGTCACAAGAATATTTTGTTGTCCTTTGATTGAATGGAAATTATGATAATTGTAATCTTGCCAATGGTGTGTCCAGTGTTAATAATCATACTAGAATTATGATATTGACCTGTTAATGTTTACAACTTTGCTATACTATGTGAGTGAGTGTTAATGTATGGAAAAATGTCAGAGCTCATTCTAAGAGAAATTTAGCATGATGCAAATGAGACTTCAGATTCAAGTTGATTAAAAATTCAGACTTGGATCTTATGCAGCTAAAACTACTGGATGCATCCTGGACCAGTTTAAAAAGGCCATTCCATATTGGTCATCCTTTATTCTTTTCAGAGTAGATATTGTAGACAAACGAGCATGAGAATTCCTTGGCCTATATCCTTGCCTATGCTTATCAAGTTTTGTGAACTTTTGATGGAACGTTGACTCAGAGGTGTATGGCATCAAGCTATGTACTCTCCCCTAACCTTTTAAAACAGAGTATGGTAGTCAAAGATGGTTAAGATCTTTTTGCCTCCAGTCAGCCCCAAACAGGGCATGCATAAAGTAATGTGTGTGCCAGTGACAGTTAAGGCTGGAAGGTAGAAGAAAACAACCTAAGACAGACACAGTCATCTGTTTTGTGACAGAAGCACAGGCATTAATAACTAAATTTAAAAGGGGCAGTTGTCGGGGCCCTTAGAAGTGGATCTTTTCCATCTTGACATAAGGTCAGAGAGTTTGAGCCTATTATTGCTACTTGAAAGTTAAACTACAGAATGTTCATCTAAGGCCTGGCTGTTGTGTGTTTTGCCTTGACACTGGTGTGTTTGCCTAAGAAATAACTATTGGATGTCTTCTTATAAATAACCAACAAGATATTTGGTTTAGACTGTGGTAACTTGTGGTTTGGGGTATTGAGTGCATAATTACACTAGTTTGTTCTTTGTGTCATGGTAATTAAGCTTTTGTCTCCCCCATTTTTATTTTTCTTTGTTACCAAACAATGCAATTAAAACCTGGAGTGCAGGACTAAATAGAGAATTCTCAACAGAGGAATCCAAAATGGCTGAAAGACACTTGCAGAAGTGCTCAGAATCCTTAGCCATCAGGGAAATGCAAATTAAAACAACTCTAAGATACCATCTTATTGCTGTCAGATGGCTAAAATAAAAAATAAAACAATAATGATAATCTATGCTGGAGAGGATGAGGAAAAAGAGGAACACTCCTCCATTGCTGATGGGAGTGCAAACTTTTACAACCACTTTGGAAATCATATGGCTGTTTCTCAGGAGAATGGGAATCAGTCAACCTCAAGATCCAGCAATTCCTCTCTTGGGCATATACCTAAAGAATGCACACTCATACAATGAGGACATATATTCAACTATGTTCATAGCAGCATTATTTGTAATAGCCAGAACATAGAAGCAACCTAGATGCCCCGCAACTGAAGAATGGATAGGAAAAAATGTGGTGTATTCACACAATGGAGTACTACTCAGCAGGAAAAAATAATGAAACCTTGAAATTCACAAGCAAATGGATGTAACTAGAAGAAACCATCCTCAGTGAGGTAACCCAATCACAGAAAGATAAACATGGTATGTACTCACTCATATTTGATTTTTATACATAGAGCAAAGGATCATTAGTCTACAATCCACATTCCCAGAGGAGCTAAGACACAAAGAGTACCCCATGAGAAATTTGCACAGTCTTTGGAAGAAGGAGATGGGACAAAAACCCCTAACCAAAGTGGGAGCCTGGGGACAGGGAGAGGAGGGAGAGCCTTCATCCTGCTTCTGTTTGAAGAAGAAACAGACAGCCACAGCTAAGCACTGAACAATACTACTGGAATTCAGTTGTGGAAAGGGAGGAGGGATGAGCAAAGGGTCCCAGATGCAGCTGGAGAAACCTGCAGAAACAGTGGTCCTGACCTACTGACATCATGGGATATTAATGACCAGTGATTGTTCATTGTTTGGTTTGGATTTGTTGTTGGAATTTTGCCCATTTATTCTTTGGGTCTTGGTAAAGTGGGATTATGTATTGCGTGTTTTTCTGGTTGTAGTTAATTTCCTTGGGTTGTAGTTTTTCTTCCAGAACATTATGGACTTGTAGATATGTATGTTTTAAATCTGGTTTTGCCATGTAATATCTTGTTTTCTCCATCTACAGTGATTGAAAGCTTTGCTGGGTATAGTAGTCTGGGCTGGCATCCGGGGTCTCTTAGAACAACCATCCAGGACCTTCTGGCTTTCAGTGTTTTCATGCAAATGTGACGTGTATTTCTGATAGGTTTGCCTTTATATATTACTTGACCTTTTTCCTTAGCACCCCTTAACATTCTTTCTTTATTCTGTATGTTTGGGTTTTGATTGTAGTCTGGTAATCCTTTGCTCTATTGTAAAATCCATATATGAGTGAGTGCATACCATGTCTATCCTTTGGTGACTGGGTTACCTTGTTTGGAATGGTTTCTTCTAGTTTTATCCATTTGCCTGTGAATTTCAAGATTGCATTATTTTTTCCACTGAGTAGTACTCCATTGTGTAAATGTCCCATATTTTCTGTATCCATTCTTCAGTTAACAGCCATCTAGGTTTTGATTATTATTTGGCTAGGGATCTCATGTTTGTGGTCCACTCTATTTGGTGTTCTGTAGGTGTCTTTTACTTTTATTGGCCTGTATTTCTTTAAATTGGGAAAGTTTTCTTTTATGTTTTTGTTGAATATGTTTTCTGTACGTTTGAGTTGGGTTTCTTCACCTTCTACATCTATGTTCTTAGGTTTGGTCTTTTCAAAGTGTCCCATATTTCCTGGATATGTTGTGTTAGGGATTTGTTGTTCCTAAGATTTTCTTTGATTGATGAATCTATTTCCCCTATGTATCTTCTATGCCTGAGATTCTCTGTTCCATCTCTTGTATTCTGTTGGTTATGTTTGCATCTGTAGTTCCTGATAGTTTGCCCAGATTTTCTATTTCCAGCATTCCCTCAGTTTGTGTTTTCTTATTGTTTCTATTTCACTTTTCAGGTCTTGAACTTTTTCCTTAAGATATTTGTTGATTTCTTGTATTTTCTGGTTTGTTTTTTTTCTTCCATTTCTTTAAGTGATTTGTCATTGAGGGCCTCTATTATTTTTATGAAATAGTTTTTGAGGTCCTTCTCTTCTGCTTCATCTGTGTTATGATGTTCAGGTATTGCTGGGGTAGTGTCCCTAGACTCCGTTGGTGTCATATTGGTTTTACAATTGTTGAAAATATTTTTTATATTGTCTTCTTCCCATCCCTTCTTCCGGTGGGTGTAAAAGGAGCCTCATTTTGTCCTGTGGGTTCAGGACCAAGGTTTCCTTCCAGTGGGTGGAAACAGGTCCAATACTCTGATGTCTTTCCTCTCCCTGTGGCCTTGGCAGTCTATGGGTGGGCTGTATCCTGCCTGGATGGGATCCACTATGAACAGTCCCCATGCCTCAGATATATCTGAGCAGGACAGAGAAAGTTGGGCCAGAAACAGGCCCAAACTCACCTAGGCCTCTGGACAGCGGAGGTGACTAGGACATTGTAGACTCTCAGTAGGCTGGATCCTGCTGGGATGGGATCAGCAGTGAGCAGTCCCAGGCCTCAGGTGTCTACAAGCAGGGCAGAGGAAGGCAGCCTCCCTTTTCATTTCTAATTTTATTGACTTGGATGTTGTCTCTGTGCCTTTTTAAAGTTTGCATAAGGATTTGTCTATGTTGCTAATTTTCTCAAATAACCAATTTTTTGCTTCATTGATTCTTTGTATTGAGTTCTTTGTTTCTACTTATTGATTTCAGTCCTCAATTCAGTAATTCCCTTGTACCTACTCCTCCTTTGTGAGTTTGCTTCTTTTTGTTCTAGAGCTTTCATTTGTGCTGTTGATTCTCTATTGTGACTATTCTCCAGTTTCTTCATGTGAACATTTTTGCACTGCTTTTAAAGTGTGCCATAATTTTGGGTATGAAGTGTCTTCATTCTCGTTGAGTTCTAGGAAGTCTTTAATTTCTTTCTTTATTTCTTCCTTGACACAGGAATAGTGCAATAGACTTTTGTTCAATTTCCATGAGTTTGTAGCTTTTCTACAATTTGTTTTGTTGTTGAATTCTAACTGTAAAGCATGTTTATCTGATAAGATACAAAAAGTTATTCCATTTTTTTTTGTATCTGTTGAAGTTTGCTATGTTGCTGAGTATGTGGTCGATTTTATAGAAGGTTCCATGTGGCACTGGAAAGAATGTAGATTCTTTTGTGTTTTGATGGAATGTTCTACAGATGTCTCTTAAATCCAATGGGGTCATAACTTCAGTTAGTTCTTTTGTTTCTATGTTAAGTTTCTTTCATATGTTCCTTTCTAGAAGCGAGAGTGAGGTGTTTCAGTCTCCACACATATAAGTGTGTGAGGTTTTATGTGTGATATGAGTTTTAGTGCTGCTTCCTTTATGAATAGTGATAGCTTTTTAGTTGGTGCATTGATGTTCAGAATTGAGACTTCATACTGAGATTTTTTTGTGATGAATTTTAAATGACCTTCTTTGTCTCTTGTAATTGTTTTTACTTGGAAGTCTAATTTGTTAGATATTAGGATAGCTACACAGCTTGTTTCTTGGTTCTATTTGATTGGAAAATCTCACCCCAGCCCTTTAATTTGAGGTACTGTCTGTCTTTGAAGTTGAGGTGTTTCTTGTATGCCACAGAATGGATTGTGTCTTGGTATTCATTCTGTCAGCCATCCATTCTGTGTATTTTTATAGGTGAGATAAGACCATTAATATTGAAGAAAATTAAGGACCATTGAGTGTTAATTATTGCTCATTTTGGATTTGTTTTTGTTGTTGGTATTGTACATGGATTACCCCGCTTGTTCTTTTGGCTTTTGGTAAAATGGGATTATATTGCCTATGATTTTGTGAGTGTAGTTGTCCCCATCTATAGTGATTGAAAGTTTTGCTGGGTACAGTAGTCTGTTCTCGCATCTGATGTCTCTTACTGTTTGTAGAATGTCTATCCATGACATTGTGGCTTTCTGTGTTTCCATGGAGACATCAGGAGTAATTCAGAGAGGTTTGCATTCATATGTTACTTGGCTTTTTTCCTTTGCTGCTCTTAATAGTCTTCTTTTTTCTGTATGTTTGGTGTTTTGATTATTATGGGATGAAAGGACTTTTTGTCGTGTTCTGTAAGCTCCTTGTACTTCCATTGGCATGTATTTCTTTAGGTTGAGAAAGTTTTTGTCTATGTTTTTTTTTCATATGTTACTGCAACTTTGAGGTGGGTTTCTTCACCTTCATCTATACCTAATATTCTTAGGTTTGGCCTTTCATAGTGTCCCGTATTTCCTGGATATTTTGTGTTAAGGATTTGTTAGACTTAAGATTTTCTTTAGTCAATAAATCTATTTCTCCTAGTGTGTCTTCAACACCTGAGATTCTCTGTTCCATCTCTTGTATTCTGTTGCTTATGCTTGTATCTGTAGTTCCTGATTGTTTACCCAGCATTTCTATTTCAGTCAGTCACTCAGACTGTGCTTTTACAAAAATTGTGTCTATTTCAGCTTTCAACACTTGTACTGTCTTAATTGTTCCTTGCCATTTTTGATTCTCTTTTCCTACATTTCTTTAACATTTTGTTTGTTTGTTTTTCCTTCCATTTCTTTATAGGATTTTTTCATTTCTTATTTTAGGGTCTCAATCAATTTCATGATGTTGTGTTTAAGGTAGTTCTCTTCTGCTTCATTTGTGTTGGGATGTTCAGCTTTTGCAGGTGTAGAGTCTCTAGACTCTGTTGGCACCATATATGGCTTTCTGTTGTTGAATGTGTTCTTATATTGTTGTCATCCCATCCCTTCTTCTAATGGTTACATGTAGGGTCTCTTCCTCTCCTGGTGGGTATGGCTCCAAGGTTCTCTTCCAGTGGGTGCAAGCATGTCCAATAATATGATTGGACATGTGTCTCACAATAGGTACAAGCAGTCTGAGTTAGACCTCTCTTGGTTGGTGGAGTTGGGACTAGCACCATGATGTCAGCAGATTCTGGATTTCTTGGTCAACTGGGAGTGAGAGGACCTGCCCACAGTCCCCAGTCCAGGAGATCCCAAAGCAGGCAAATGGAAGTTGGGCCTGAGACCCAGGCTTAGGCTCACCTCTCCCCTGAGTGAGGGCAGGACTAGCACAGTGATGTCAGCAAAGTCTGGATTGCTTGGTTCACTAGGAGCTAGTTGAACTGCCCACATTCTCCAGGCCAAGAGATCCGAAAGAGGGCAAGGGGAAGTCCCTGTTTTTTTTTGTGTGTGTGTGGAGCCTTTCTTCATGATTGCAGAGTTTCTCTGGAGTATCCATTTCTCTCAATACATTGTGAGATCTATGAGTGAGGAAATACTTTTCTGGAAGGTCATCTATTTTCTGCTTGCATGAAGGGGAATGTGGGTCAGCATTGAAGATACATTTGTTGAGGATGGTTACTGCAAAGGAAACCAGCCTATACAAAATTTTAGAAAGTTGCAACTAGAGGGAACAAAACCTGTTGGTCTATTGGTCTATCACAGACTTACTAGTGATATCTATTTCAGTAATGCTAAGTGATTTTAATTCATGTAACTTAAGAATAGAGTAAATGATTGAGATAGAAGACATGCTAAGGTCCATGTATATGTATATGTATATGATGTAAATGTATATGTATTTGTGATATATATATATATATGTGTGTGTGTGTGTGTGTGTGTGTGTGTGCGTGTGTGTGTGTGTGTGTACATACTTTCAAAATTATCTACATCAAGATTAGCCTCTTAGAATGTCTGTGAGGGATTATGTTCATTCGGTGTATTGATGTAGGGAAACCCTGCCATTGTAGGGAGCCGTCCCTGCATTCTCCATTACAAGATGGCGCCTGCATCCGGCAGGCACCGAATGTAAACAAGATTATTGCGCAGGCGCTGGGTAAATTTCCATTCCTTGATCTCTGCCTATTCCGTGGCGTCATATGGCCGGATGAGCTGCAGCCAATCATGGGGTGACATGTCCAAGGCGGCGGTTGCCCTCCTTTATTAGGGGACGGGCTTCTTGGTTCAGGGTCTCCGCTCTGGTAAGCTTATGCTCTCCTCTCAAGACGCATTAAAGCTTTCCTGCAGAAGGATCCGAGTGTCCTGCGTATGATTTCTTGCTGGCGAGAAATACAGAGCGCGCGGGACAAATGGTGCCGAAACCCGGGAATTGTTAACATCTCCAGCATCACGGAGACCCCTCTAACAGGGCGGATTCAGAACTGCAGGGTGGTAAGTTCGGAGAGGTATGCTTCATTCTGACACCTTCCCTTTTGACTTTGCTTTTAATTTGCCACCACTATGGGATGGAAAAGCCTTAATTCTAGTCTTTATTCTAATTTTGTTCACATTGGTCTTATATTATGCCCACCGTGGCTGGTGTTCCAGTTCGAGACCAAGCTTACCCCAGGTAGCCTCCAGCATTATGGGCTCTTCAAAACAGAGAGACCTAATTAAAAATTGTATAGAGATTGAGGCTTGCCGTCCCATGGTAGCAGAGAGTCAAAAAATGCTTAAAGAGGTACAGGATAATATATCAGAAACCGAACGAGATGAGAGAATAGGAGCTCGAAAAAGGAAGGACATGTCCAAGGAAAAAGGCCCTCCCCAGGATATAAAAAAAGGGGGAGAGAAAATAGGGAATAACCGGTCACACCCCGGTGAATTTAAGAGAAATAAAGACTTAAAACCTAGCCTCTGCCCTACAACGAAACTAGAGGTCTTGGAGCAGAGCAGCTCAGACTCTGAGATTTTAGACTCTAGCAAGGAAGCAGAGCTAGATGAGGAGCTGCCAAAAATAAAAGCAAATATGAGGCCACCGCCTGTTAATCCAGCGGGTGTGCTTCCATCAGCACCCCCATTATATGGTACTGACTCTTTTTTACCACTAGAGGAGCGAAGGAAATTGCAGATGGCTTTCCCAGTCTTTGAAAATGAGGGGGCAAGAGTACATGCTCCCGTAGACTATAATCAGATTAAAGAATTGGCTGAATCAGTCCGGAAGTATGGGGTCAATGCCAATTTTACAACAATACAAGTAGAAAGACTAGCAAACTATGCTATGACACCCACTGATTGGGAGACAACAGTAAAAGCAGTGCTCCCCAATATGGGACAATATATGGAGTGGAAGGCTCTTTTTTATGATGCAGCCCAGGCACAGGCAAAGGCCAATGTCACAGCAGAAAATGAAAATCAGAGACAATGGACCTTTGAAATGCTGACAGGACAGGGGCCACATGCCCTCAATCAAACTAATTACATTTGGGGCGTATATGCCCAGATATCAGCTGCCGCCATTAAAGCATGGAAGGCATTGACAAAAAGAGATGAATCAGGTGGACATCTTACAAAGATAGTCCAGGGGCCCCAGGAGCCATTCTCAGACTTTGTGGCCAGAATGACAGAGGCTGCTAGCCGGATATTCGGTGATGCAGAACAAGCCATGCCTCTGATTGAACAATTAGTCTTTGAACAAGCAACTCAAGAATGCCGAGCAGCCATAGCTCCACGGAAAAGTAAAGGTTTACAGGACTGGTTAAAGATCTGCAGAGAACTCGGAGGGCCACTTACTAATGCAGGCTTGGCCGCAGCCATCTTACAAACCCAAAGGCGCCGAAATACATCTGCCTGCTTTAACTGTGGAAAAACAGGGCACCTTAAAAAGGACTGTAGAGCCCCTGAAAGGATGAGAGAAGTGGAGTTGTGCAGGCGCTGTGGAAAAGGTTATCATAGGGCCAGCGAATGCAAATCTGTGCGGGACATAAAAGGTAGGCTTTTACCCCCTAGGGAGGAACCTAAAGCGTCCCAACCAAAAAACGGGCTGCGGGGCCCATGGTCCCAGGGCCCTCAGAAATATGGGAACCAGTTCCGGAAAAGCAACTCAGAGAAGGAAGGGACTCCCGAGGACACTCCGGAGTGGACCTGTGTGCCGCCTCCGACTTCTTATTAATGCCCCAAATGAATGTTCAGCCAGTCCCAATCCAGTCTCCGGGGCCTTTACCCCCCACTACCATTGGGCTCATTTTGGGCCGAGGTTCCTTGACCTTACAAGGACTCATTGTGTATCCTGGAATCGTAGATCCATATCATAAGGAAGAATTCCAGGTCCTCTGCTCCAGCCCTCGGGGCGTGTTCTCCATAAAGCAGGGAGATAAGATCGCACAATTAGTGCTATTGCCCTCCCCTGGGGATAGAGAGAATTGCACCTCCCGAAAAAGAGCCTTGGGCTCTACCGGTAATGATTCAGCATATCTGGCCATACCCCTAGATGAGAGACCAACTATGAAATTATTGGTTAATGGAAAAGAATTTGAGGGGATTACAGATACAGGGGCTGACAAAAGCATCATTTCATTGCATTGGTGGCCGAAATCCTGGCCTACTGTGACTTCATCACATTCTCTTCAAGGCCTTGGATATCAATCCTCTCCAGCTGTTAGTGCTGCCGCCTTGGTCTGGCAGAGCACCGAGGGCAGGCAGGGACGCTTTACCCCCTATGTCTTGCCCCTCCCAGTAAATCTGTGGGGGCGAGATGTGTTACAAGCCATGGGCATGACCCTGACCAATGAGTATTCCCCTCAGGCATCAGCTATTATGACAAAAATGGGCTATGTACCAGGAAGGGGCCTGGGCAGAAGGGAGCAAGGTAGAATAGAGCCCATTGAACAAAAAGGGAATCAAAGTAGAAAAGGACTGGGTTTTATTTAGGGGCCGTTGAGGCTTCACGACCCATACCATGGAATACAGAGGACCCGGTGTGGGTCTCTCAATGGCCATTATCCTCTGAAAAGCTGGAAGCAGTCACAAGACTTATACAGGAGCAAGAACAGTTGGGGCATTTAGAAACTTCCACTTCTCCCTGGAACACCCCAATTTTTATTATCAAAAAGAAATCTGGGAAATGGAGGTTGCTCCATGACCTGCGGGCTATTAATAACCAAATGCGCCCTCTGGGCCCTGTCCAGAGAGGCCTCCCTTTGCTCTCTGCACTACCCCAAAATTGGAAGCTTATTATTATAGATATTAAGGACTGTTTTTTCTCCATCCCCCTCTTTCCTCGGGACCGGCAAAGGTTTGCCTTTACTGTTCCCTCACTCAATCACATGGAACCAGACAAGAGGTACCAATGGAGGGTGCTCCCACAGGGCATGGCCAATAGTCCAACTATATGCCAATTGTATGTCCAAAAGGCATTGGAACCTGTAAGGAAGCAGTTTACATCCATAATTATGATTCACTATATGGATGATATTCTTATCTGCCATAGGAAGATAGAGGTCCTGCAACAAGCCTTCCCCATGCTGGTAGCTGACTTAAAACAATGGGGACTGGAGATAGCATCAGAGAAGGTCCAGGTCTCAGATACCCGTCTCTTCCTGGGCTCAGTAATTACCCCAACAAAAATAATCCCACAAAAAATAGAAATACGCAAGGATCATCTGAGAACCTTAAATGACTTCCAGAAACTCTTGGGGTATATAAATTGGCTGAGACCCTTTTTAAAGATCCCCTCTGTAGATTTAAAACCCCTTTTTGACATCCTGGAAGGTGAGTCTCATATTTCTTCCCCCAGAAGCTTTACTCCGGCTGCTTGTCAAGCCCTACAAAAAGTGGAAAAGGCCTTGCAGGATGCACAATTGCATCGCATAGATGAGACATTGCCATTCAGCCTATGTGTCTTTAAAACGGCTAAGTTACCGACCGCCGTCTTATGGCAGCATGGGCCATTGCTTTGGGTTCACCGAAATGTTTCCCCTGCTAAGATCATTGATTGGTATCCTGATGCTGTCGCGCAGCTCGCACTTCGGGGAATAAAAGCAGCTGTCGCTCATTTTGGCAGGGACCCTCATCTCTTGATTGTACCTTACACCGCTGCACAAATTCAGACTCTAACAGCTACATCTAATGACTGGGCGGTGTTAGTTACCTCCTTTTCAGGGAAAATTGATAATCATTTCCCAAAACATCCAATCCTACAATTTACACAAAATCAGGCTATAGTGTTTCCACGGATGACAGCAAAGCATCCAATCCCGAATGGGACGGTGGTTTATACTGATGGTTCCAAAACCGGTGTAGGGGCTTATGTTATAGGGAATAAGGTAGTTTCTAAACAATTCAATGAAACCTCACCCCAGATCGTTGAATGCCAAGTGGTGCTGGAAGTCCTTGAGGCCTTTCCGGGGCCACTTAATATTGTATCAGATTCCTCCTATGTGGTTAATGCAGTCAACCTCCTTGAAACTGCTGGTATAATACGACCCTCCAGCAGAGTTGCAGGTATCTTTCAAAAAATACAAATTACCCTATCAAACAGAAGGTTCCCTGTTTTTGTCACCCATGTTCGAGCACATTCGGGGCTCCCAGGACCTATGTCCTCCGGGAATGATTTGGCAGACCGGGCCACAAAGCTGATGGCTGCCGCCTTGTCCACCCAGATACAAGCTACACAAGAATTTCATCAGAGCTTTCATGTGACGGCTGAAACCTTACGCCGTCGATTTGCTTTGACAAAGCAGGAGGCTAGACAAATCGTTACTCAATATAAAAACTACTGTAAATTTTTACCTGCACCTCATGTAGGAATAAATCCGCGCGGCATTAGGCCGCTGCAGATATGGCAAATGGATGTTACACATGTTGCCTCCTTTGGAAAACTCCAATATGTTCATGTCTCAATGGACACCTGCTCAGGCATAATTTGTGCCACGCCTTTGACAGGGGAAAAGGCCGCACATGTGATTCAACACTGTTTAGAGGCTTGGGGTGCCTGGGGCAAACCTCATATCCTAAAAACAGATAATGGGAAGGAAACAACACACACAACAACACACACACAGGAGAAAAACTTATACCTCTCAAAAGTTCTGGCACTTCTGCAGACAGATGGAGGTTACCCATCTGACTGGCCTATCTTATAACCCTCAAGGGCAAGGCATTGTGGAACGTGCCCATCACACACTTAAGTCTTATTTAATCAAACAAAAGGAGGGAATGGGAGCATCCTTACCGTCGGTGCCAAGAGTTGCAATATTCATGGCACTCTTTACCCTTAATTTTCTAAACATTGACGCTCAGGGCCATACTGCG
Organism: Cricetulus griseus; assembly: GCF_003668045.3. Lineage (NCBI taxonomy): Eukaryota > Metazoa > Chordata > Mammalia > Rodentia > Cricetidae > Cricetulus > Cricetulus griseus. The sequence continues at coordinate 8,030,142 of NW_023276808.1, forward strand.
GCCAAGCGTCACACCTCAGAACCTGAAAGGTCAAAGGAAATGGTAAAATGGAAAGATATCTTAACTGGTCTTTGGAGAGGCCCGGATCCTATTCTTATAAGATCCAGGGGAGCTATATGTGTTTTTCCACAGGATGAAGAGAATCCCCTGTGGATCCCGGAAAGACTCACCCGAAGAGCCCCTTTGGACCTTCAAAAGTCGGAACTCCACCCTCTCCCCGGGAGTTGAGAGCCGCTATTATCCAGATTAACTCCTGTCCTTGACGGAGGGACTGTCATCATGGATTGCTTCAGCTGTCTCCTATTTTAAGGAATGGGGGAGGTGGGATTGTTTGGTGCAGCCGTTTGCTGCGGATTGATGTTGCTTCTCTGGCTGGTCTGTAAGCTCAGGGCTCAAACTAAGAGAGACAAGGTGGTTATCGCCCAAGCGCTTGTAGCTTTGGAACAAGGAAGCAATAGGCCGCTGGCCAGACAGCTCTTGCACACCCGGAGCCTAGGCTCATTGCACAGGGTAGAGTGCCTGGCTTGAGCAGCCCATGAGGGATGTCGAGCAAGGCATCGCACAGAGAGTTGCACAATATGCAGGCTTCTCTGGGAGGCATGTTGTCCTGCATAAGGGTTGCCTGCCCTAGTCTCCCTTTCCCAGAAAAACGACAGAGGACAGGTCGAGAGTGCTTCGGGTCAAGCTAACAGCCTAGTTGCGACTCCCGTACACAGTCTTAATGTTTGATTTTGGGAAGGTTCAACCTCTGCCTCTATCCCTCAACATATGGGTGACCTATTTGCTTGTAAAAATATAAAGCCTTATCATTAATTAATAAAAAAGGGGGATCTGTAGGGAGCCGTCCCTGCATTCTCCATTACAAGATGGCGCCTGCATCCGGCAGGCACCGAATGTAAACAAGATTATTGCGCAGGCGCTGGGTAAATTTCCATTCCTTGATCTCTGCCTATTCCGTGGCGTCATATGGCCGGATGAGCTGCAGCCAATCATGGGGTGACATGTCCAAGGCGGCGGTTGCCCTCCTTTATTAGGGGACGGGCTTCTTGGTTCAGGGTCTCCGCTCTGGTAAGCTTATGCTCTCCTCTCAAGACGCATTAAAGCTTTCCTGCAGAAGGATCCGAGTGTCCTGCGTGTGATTTCTTGCTGGCGAGAAATACAGAGCGCGCGGGACATGCCATCTCTGGGCAAAACTATGGCCTGGATGTGGTTCTTTACCTGCACAAAGTGGAAAAATGTAGCTGTGCTCTAGCATCCTTCACTCTGCATCTTAGTGATGGTTGTGATGTGAGCAACTGCTTCAAGCTCCTGTCACTTTGTCTTCTACTTTATAATTGTTGTATTTTTGAAATGTATTCCCAAGCAATCTATATTCCCAAGTGAGAGAAAAAGATTCCTCACCTTTCTTTTGTACATTTTCTATCACGTCCACAAAGAGAAACAAGGACACATCCCCATGAGCCCAGAAGTTATGTTTTTCCTGATGTGGTTCTTACAGAAATTTAGTCAGGCTCTCCAATCATGATGTATAGGCAACCTGGATTCTGCATCATTAAGGTCCCTGTCACAAGAAGAAAGAAGAGCAAGATTAACTACAAACTCCATATTTCAAATGATTTTTTTTTCATATGTAACCAAATTGCTTTGCATCTCAGTTTGAAAGAAGAAGAGTCTTTACAGGGCACAAGAAGCTTTTAGAAGCCATTTAAACACACTATTTTTTTCCACTCCCCTCCTTTTCCTGAATCATAGCCTTCAGCAGTACACAGGTCTTAATTTTTCAGGGATTTTCCTTATTCTTCATTATGTCTATTTACTTAGAAGGCATTGTGGGGAAGGGGAGATGTCTCAGTTTTTAAGAGAACTCACTGGTTTCTCTTCCAGAGGATCTCTCTTCAATTACCAGTACCCACATGGTGGCTCACAATGATCCATGACTACAGTTCCAGGGAATCCGACTCCCTATTCAGTCTTATAGGCATCAGACACATGTCCTGCACAGATAGGCATCCAACCCCCAAGCACATAAACAAAATATAAAAATCAAAAAAGAAGATGCTCTTATCATCTTACTTCTCTACCAGTATGCCATCCATTGCTTGTAAAGCTAATGGGTCACTAATGGATTTATCTTAAGTGAATTTTGCAAAGGGGTGTTAATGAGCCCTCATCTATGGCAGGCTGCTTCTTCAATCTTATCCTCTCACACAGACTTAGATAATCTGCACAGGCCCTCTTTCTGAGAAAGCGTGACTCTGGGCTCCTGGAGAAGGACATATTTTCTTCATGGCTGTCACTCTTGTATGTATCTTGCATGCACTCCCACATACTCAGTTACCATGTTGTTATTTTAGCAAAGAATAATATGCTAATGTGATTTCTGAGTTCATGAATATCTATCTTCCTTTGTCTACTGTTACTTGTCATGGGTATTGGTAGCCACATATTCTAATCCAAAAATAAAAGTTTCTATGTGATGGAAAAGAAAAGCTT
>NW_023276808.1:8033134-8087031 GCF_003668045.3 Cricetulus griseus
TGATAGTACCATGTTTGTCCACAGGCTGTTTGGAATGGACCTCAACAAAATGACCCAGAAGAGGCTGGCAGCACTTTGACTCACAAAACTGTACTTGGATATTGGGTGCTGAGTAGGGCTGCGGCATCAGAATGGAGGACAGCAGGACTTTTATTCCCTTTGACAGCTGTGATCCTGCACTTGAGAGACATTACTTTGTGTGTGACTTTTGGTTTTCTCTGTGTAACAGTCAAGGCTGCCCAGGAACCCCACAAAAATCTGAATATTGGACTCAGTCACTGTAACAAGACTCCCACCTATTGGCCAAAGTGTGAAACTACAAATTAAAATAAGGGCAGAGGACACTTATTTGGATGAGGTGGGGATATTATATTAGAGACAAGGTGTTTCTGTAGCCTTGGCGGACTTGCAACTTGCTCTGTAGACAAGGCTGTCCTCCACCTAATAGCTCTGCTTCACTAGATTCACAAATATCTGCACAGTTTCCAGGGGGCAATTCAAACAGTAACCTAGAATCCTTACAGATATATGAAGGGGGGGGCCAATATTTCTCTGCCCAGCCAATTCCTTAGAAATTTGTCTGTTTAGCTGAGGGTTGGTGGCACAGACCTTTAATACCAGCACTCGGAAGGCAGAGGCAGGCAGAACTCGGTGAGATAGAGACCAACGTGGTCTACAAGAGCTAGTTCCAGGACAGCCTCCAAAGCCACAGAGAAACCCTGTCTGGAAAAACTAAAAAAAAAAGAAAAAGAAAAAAAGTTGTTTGTTTTCCTACTTCACAACTCAACATTTTAATCACACTGAGAAACTGTACACTAGAACAAACAGAAGCCAAAAGATCCCAAGTGGGCTGGGGCTGTAAACCAAGGTCTCAGAAGCAGTATACCTAGACAGATCCAGGAATGTTTGTATCTGCTATCCACACAGATGAGGCCTCAACACATGGAGAGGGCAGGGCATGTGGACCAGCCGAAGACTGCCTGCCTAGCTAGCATGCATGAAACCCAGGATTCTATTCTGCCCAAAGGAGCTATATAGATTTCATTCTGATGGCTAACATCTGGGCTGAACAAATGTTTACATCAGCTGTGCATAGTGGCTTGTGCCTTTATGAACCAATGGCAGGTCATTCAAGAGCAGACAGAGCTACAGGTAGGCCCAGGAAAATGAAGCAATTGACGAAGGGCTACATACTTGAGAGAAGCTGGGTTTGAACTCCAGGACCTACAGGAGCAGATATTATATATATATATATATATATATATATATATATATATATATTCATGCCAGCTCCAGGGAATAGCATGCACACTAATGGTAAAGGGGCAGAAACATGTTGAGGAGCCTGCCATCAAGCATGAAGACCAGACATACATCACAGGAACCAACATGGTTGCAGTGACCTGACACAGGGGAGTAAGCACAGGCCCAATGGTGAGCATGCACAAAAGCAAAAAGTGCCCAGTATTGTGGCTGTTACAGTTAGCACCCAAGAGGCAGTCAGGACAACATGGACAATTTATTAGGATTCTACTACCTTCCTGCCCACAAAGAAAGAAAACATAAAACCACTTGGAAGTGGCATATGCCCTAATCCTAGAAGAAGCAAGATCTGTGCTTCTGGTAGGCAGGAATTCCAGCATAGACAACTTATCTCAAAAATGGCCTCACAGGGTGCTCTATGATGGTGCAAGCTTTAATCCCATCACTGAAGCCAGTGGATCTGACTCCAAATTTAAAGAAACACTGTCTTGAAAAAACAACAAAACAAAACACACACATACAAAAAAAAAACCAAAAACCACTGAGATGTTTTGGTCAAACTAAGCCTGTTCAAACAGCGTGTCAAAGATGGTTTGCAAAGTAGCTCAAAGAGTTTCTGAGTTTCTGTTAGGGCTTTGATTCGTTTCCCTCTGCCTTTAATCCCAGCACCCGGGAGAGAGAGGCAAGCAGATCTCTGAGAGTTCGAGACTAGCCTGGTACAGGTGAGGTAGTTCCAAGAAATCAACAAAAGGCAGAGAGAAGCCCTATCTCGAATACTCCCACAAAAATACCCTGAGACATGTGCCCTAAACTAAAGTTCTTACAACCAAGGCAAACCTTGAACCTACTGAAAAAGTCTCAAAAGCTCCCAAGAGAAAAATCCACTTTCAAAAGGCAACCATTGTAGCTTAGGTCTCACGACTACTGGGCTCCGTTTTAGGTCCATAGAACATACTTGAACAATGTTCCCATCACACCTAACTTGCCCAGCATTTTTAGCAGAGTGCAGCACTCCTCACACTCCCAAGCCTGACCTCAGCGCCTGTGCACAAGAGTTTCCAATGGACTCAACTGGGATGCTTGTCCCACACAGCGAGGCACAAAGTGGAAGCACTTTCCAGTTCTGCCTCAGAGCGGGCAACCACATTGATGACCGCTTTGTGGGTTGTCCCCTAGAGCCTCGGGGCTCCTTGACCCCCGTTCTCTCCAATACTGTTTCAGTTCCTGGCTACCGTGCAAGCAATGTCCCGATTCCTTTCTTCCCACTCAACATTCTTCCCTCCATGGCCGTGGACACCGCAGTTAACCCAGACACACGCTAACAAAGGGCCCATTATAGCTCAAGTCCCAAGAGTGCCCCACACTATTCGAATGCTAGAGGAGTCACTAAGAACTGGGGAAATCGCCCTCTTGTCAACCAGCAGTGCACAAAACCTGGTAGCACTTTATTCCAGAGCAAAAAGTGCCCCGATAGCTTGAGTACCACAGGCTGACATGGTCCAGAGGACGCACAAGCCGGAAAAAAAAATTTATCTGACAGAATACTAAAAACATTGGAACAGTTCAAACTAATGCGCCAAAAACTTAAATGATGCATAATTCAGGGTGGTTAGTATCCGGTCCCAAAATTCACCCAAGTCGATTGGTAATTTGGCTTTTTGAACAAACGCCATACAATTGCCTGGGACCCTCTGAAACTCCTAGAAGCGTCATTCATAACCACCACAACACTCCTAAAATTCCTACATTGCTAAAACTATGTACAATCTGCCTGCAGGCCTTGCCTCCTGTGAGGTGGGGCTACACTCAGCTGACTTGGGGCCAAGAGGCCGAATCCTTGCCTATGTTCATTTAAAATTCTAGTTTTTAAAAGTTCCAAAGCAAGCTAGTCAGTGCTGGCTCAAGCCCATGATCCTAGTTAGGCAGGCAGACGTGTGTATTCGAGGCTGGCATAGTCTACAGAGCGCGTTCAGGACATGCTCCAAACTACACAGATTACGAAAAGTTCTGTAAGTAGGCCCTTTGTGGTTTTGAGGAAGGCAGAAGTGTGTTACTTAGCCTGTCCCAGGTCGTAAGCTGGCTAAATTAAACCTATCTCATCCAACATCAATGTCAAGCCTACACCTGCCTCTCAAAGCTAAGTTCCTCAGTTTCAAATCTCAGAACAGAAAAAAAAAACTTACCTTTCTGACAGAGAGAAAGCCAAACTCGAAAGGTGGAGCCGAATATCCTGACAAGCACCAACAAAATCCCAAAGAAGTCTCTGGGAGAGGGAGAGGCTCTAGTATTTACATAGTCTGAGGGCTCATTGGCCCCCTGGAGGGGAGGCTCTGGAATCCCTCTCCCCAACTGGGGCCATCCTTACCAAATCCACCCTCTGTCCTGGGTTCTCCTACCCCCTGGAGCTGAATGACCTTCAGCATCCATGCCCTGCTCCCCCACCATCCCGTGTCTGCCCCTCACCCCAGAGGAGGAAGTGGATTTGTTTGTATGTATCTATTTTTTTAAAATGGCTAGGGTATGGGTAGGGTGTTTCCATTTTTGTAGCAATTATTGAGGCTGAGGCTGGATCCAGATTCATTCTTTAAAATAATGAAAGGAGAAAAGGAAGTAACCTCTGCCTGGGAGGCTCAGTGTTTTGTTTTGTTTTCTTATTTTCTGACTGAGTTGAAGTCCTTTCTCTGCCTCCTTTGTCTTTCTTTCTTATGTGTGTATGGGTAGACCTTTTTTGCCAAACTGCATTGGGGGTCAAACAATAACCAACTGAGTTGGTTTTCTCTACCTTTACATGGTTTTATGGATTGAAATCAGGTTTCCAGGCATACAGGGCCAAAGCTACTGAGCCATGTGGCACACTTTGGTTTTAGGGTTTCTTCGGACAAAGTCTCAGTTACTCCAAACTGGCCCTAAACTCACTAAATTGCCAAGGATGTACTTGGATTCTTTATTTGCTCTTGCTGTCTCCCAAGATCTGTAATAGTGAGCACATAAGACCATGCCCAGGTCAGTCATCAATTCCAGGCATATTTCTATGTATTTTTGATGTATTGTTTATTGAAGAAGTAAACCTTGTCAGCAAGTAGCTAGGTCTTCCATTTGGAGAAGCAGATAAAGATATGGATTTGGCCTATGGAGTGGCAACACCTTTACTCCAAGACCATCGATGGCAGAGGCAGGTAGATGTCTGGAGTTTGGGACCAGGAATACACAGAGAGCCCTTATCTCAATAAAAACAGCAACAAGGATATAGGTTTTAGTGTGTAGAATACTGTATTTCTTTTTATATTTTTCTCCATTTATTTATTTGGAGACTAGGTCTTTCTAGGCTAGGCTAGCTTTGGATTCTCTATGTAGCTGAGGATAACCTTGAATCCTTCTCCTGTCAATACTTTCCCATTCTGCCCTTGTCCTTGTCTATTCTATGCTGAATCCAAACAAGCATCCCATCAACATAGCTTCAACCTTAGAATTTAGTTTATTTTGTGTCTGAGAGTGTGTGTGTATGTATGTGTATGTGTGTGTGTGTGTGTGTGTGTGTGTGTGTGTGAGAGAGAGAGAGAGAGATAGATAGATAGAGAGAGAGATAGAGAGAGAATCCTACTATTGCTGACTAGCCTGGGACTCACTATGTAGAAAAGACTGGTCTCTGCCTTTAGAATAAAGACTTGTCCCACTACTCTATTCTGCAGTGAGCTTTTTACAAATTACATTTGAGTGTGGTGGTGCACAACTTTAATCCCAGCATTCTGGAGCTAGAATAAGGCACATATCTGGATATCCAGGCCAGCTGGTCTACAAAGCTGGTTCCAGCAAAACTACAGGTCTTACAAAGGGAAACCCTGTCTGAAAAAAACAAAACAAACAAAAAAACCCCACATAATCAGAGACAGAATAGACTCCTCCATTATCCCAAAAGCAACCTCCCCACATATACAAACATTTAATGAACTTTGAGTGTGTTTAGAGACTTCTAGAAAAAAAGGCATTCATTATTTTGTGTATCTACAAGGATCAGCCTGCAGGCATGGCTTGATTTGCCAATTTTCTTTTCCTCTTTGTGTATTTCTATTTGGGACTGGGGGTGTCCACAGAATACAGAAGATAACATCAGATGATCGGGACCATCACTTACAGGATGTTGTGAACTATTAACCGGATGCTGGAAACCAAACTTGGCACCTCAAAAAGATCATTCTTAACCACTGAGCCATCTCTCCAGTTCCTGCTTTGGAATCTGGGTTTCTGGGATCTCTTACTATACTGTCTCCCCACTCAGGCTCACCCTGCTTAGAGGCAGAATCCCTGCAGTGCTACTCTGTCCCTGTCTACTCACCCACCCCATCACAGGGTTTCTGTGTGTAGACCTGGCTGTCCTGGAACTCACTCTGTAGCCCAGGCTGACTTTGAACTCAGAAATCAGCCTCCCTGTTCTGTGATTACAGATGTGAGCCGCCATGTCTACTGTTCAAACCCAAGCTTTACCAAGCTGCAGACATTGGACTCACTGTTTATAAACGTGTTCTCTGGGGACAGTGAAGCCTTGAGGACAGGAACCTCCCTAACTCTGTTCTTCCAGACCAAATGTGACTCCAGACTAAAACTGAGGAGCAGTTTAACCACAGAAGGAAATCACTGATCATTGTCTTCAAACCAGGAAGAGAATCCAGTCTATAATAATTTACATTATTGACTGAGATTTGGTGGCACAAGCCTTTAATGCCAGCACTCTCAGGAGGCAGAGGCAGGGGGATCTCTGTGAGTTCAAGTCCAGCCTGGTTTTACAGAGCAAGGTCCATGACAGGCTCCAAAACAATACAGAGAAACCTGTCTCGAGAAACGAACACACACACACACACACACACACACACATGCAAGCATGCACACACACACAAAACCCTTGCATTATTATAACTTGTATTGTTTGTTGCCCCCAAGTCCTATCCCACACCACAAATGGTTACTTTTTCTGTGTGGCCCTTACTGCCTTGGTACTCAGCTTTGTAGACTAGGGTAGCCTTGAACTCAAGAGAACTATCTGCCTCTGGCCACCAAGTGAAGCTAATTAGGGTTACCTGTGTGAACATGACAGGGACACTATGTGCTGAGGGCTACACCGCTCACTAAGGAAGGTGTTCAGCAACCACTGGATGGGCTCATGACAGTTTCCTTTAAACCCTGTCACCTGTAAATTCCTCACCTCAATTCCCTGAAAAGACCACCTCACCCACCTCAGCTTGTCCCCTGCAGGCTGGAAAGCTGTGGCCTCACAGCCAAAACACGTGGGGGCCTATTGCCCATCCTACAAACCAACCAGACTCTGACAGAGCTTTATGTGGCCAACAACGCTCTGGGACACAGGTATCAGTATACTGTACTGGAGGCTGAGACATCCAGGCTGCAATCTTGGAGTCCTGTGGTGAGAGATAGACCCAGATTTCTTGGGGAGAATATGGAATTCAGGAATGCTGGCCTCAGATTTGGGGGTAAGAATTGTAAATGATTGAGGTTCACTAAACACTGGATAAATGATGGTGGAGATATAGATCAACAGTTAAAAGCACTTGGTGATCTTACAGGGGACCTGAGTTAAGTTCCCAGCACCCCTGTCAGGTGGCCACATTCATCTGTAATTCTAGCTCCCGGTGATCCAACTCCCTTTTCCAATATTCATAGCCATGCCCCCACAACACCCCCACATGGATATGCACAGATGAAAATAACAAAAAATTAATAAACTGGCCAGGATTGTTGTCCCACGCCTTTAATCTCAGCCCATGGGAGGCAGAGGCAAGAGGATCTCTGTGAGTTTGATATTCACTCTGATGTCTCAGAGTGAATATCAAGATCAGCTCTAAATCTATATGGAGAAACCCTGTCCCACAAAACAAAAATAAATAAAATAATTGAATAAATAAAAGGTGAAATTATTATACTGTCTTGAAACACCAAAATAAATAAATAAATAAAATAAAAGATTGGGAGTGAGGAGCCCAGAGAGTTTGGGAACATGTTTGATGCCAGGACATGCAAGGCAGATGCAGGTACATCTCTAAGAATTCTGTAAGAGCAAGATAAACCAGAGAGGGTGGCGTTAATGCCATCCTCAGAAAAAGCCTGAGAAATTTCCTGTGTAGCACAAGGCTGATTCAGCTGCAGGGTTTCTCTGTGGCTTTGGAGTCTGTCCTGGAACAAACTCTTGTAGACCAGGCTGGTCTCGATCTCACAGTGGTCCACCTTCCTTTGCCTCCCAAGTGTTGGGATTAAAGGTGTGCACCACCACCACCAAGCTCAGGTCACCCACTCTTACCCAATCCTGAACAGCCAAGACCCATATCACCCTGCTTACAGTTTTTTCCTTAAAAACTGGAGAGATGGCTGGAGAGATGTCTCAGAGGTTAAGAGCATTGGCTGCTCTTCCAGAAGTCCTAAGTTCAATTCCCAGGAACCACATGGTGGCTCACAACCATCTGTAATGGGATCTGGTGCCCTCTTCTGGTCTGCAGGGATACATTCAGACAGAACACTGTATACATAATAAATCAATAAATCTTTAAAAAATACCTTCACAATTGAAGCCAGGCACCCTTTTCCTGCAACTGCTGTGCTACTTTTCTGGACAGGGTCCCTGCCGAGTATTGTAACTTAACATTGCACTCCCAATGCTCAGTCTGCTGCCAGTGTATGTTTTCCTTTCTACCCAAGAGGGTCCTGGTGGTGAAGCCTGTCATCAAGCTTGGCAGTAGATACTTTAACCTGCTGAGCCAGCTCACCCACCTTTTATTTTTGTTTTAGGGTGAGTATTTTGCACATATGTAAGACTGAACCTCATATTATAGTGCCAGTGGAGGTCACCAGGGCTTATTGGATCCTGGAAATGGAGTTGGCAAACCAGGAACAGGTTGTGAGCTACAGAGTGGGATCTGGAAACTGGGACCTCTGCAAAAGCAACAAGTGCTCTGACTACAGAGTCACCTCTCCAGCCTCCTTACTCCCAATGTTCAGTTTGCATTTGGAGACAGTGTCTCTCTGCTGCCTTTGTTGGTGTGGAATTTTTATGCCAAGTTCCTGAGATTTCAAAAAGAGACCAACAAGGAACCAACTCATTATGATGCAGACTCATAACGTTTAATGTTAAGTTACAATACTTGGCGGGTACGTTGTCAAGCAAACCAGCACAGCAGCTGCAGGAAAAGGGTGCCTGACCTCAATAGTGAAGGTTTTTTTTAAAAGACTTATTGATTTATTATATATACAATGTTCTGTGTTCATGTATCCCTGCAGGTCATAAAAGGGCACCAGATCCCATTACAGATGTTTGTGAGCTACCATGTGGTTGCTGGGAATTGAACTCAGGACCTCTGGAAGAGCAGCCAGTGCTCTTAACCTCTGAGCCATCTCTCCAGCTGTGTGAAGGGGTTTTAAAGCAACAAACTGCAAACAGGGTGGTATGTTCCTTGGCTGTTCAGGATTGGGTAAGAGTGGGTGACCTGGGCTTGGTGGTGGTGGTGCACACCTTTAATCCCAGCACTCGGGAGGCAAAGGAAGGTGATGGCTGTGAGTTTGAGACCCACCTGGTCTACAAGAGCTAGTTCCAGGACAGCCTCCAAAGCCACAGAGAAACCCTTCAGCTGAATTAGTCTTGTGCTACACAGGGAATTTCTCAGGCTTTTTCTGAGGATGGAGTTAACTCCACACTCTCTGGTTTACCTTGCTCTTACAGAATTCTGAGAGATCTACCTGCATCTGCCTTCCATGTGCTGGGATCAAACATATTCCCAAACACTTTGGGCTCCTTCCTTCCAATCTGTAATTTATTTATTTATTTATTTATTTATTTATTTATTTGCTGTTTTCAGACAGCATAATACTTGCACATTTTATTTATCAATTATTGTATTTATTTTAGTTTTTGAGACAGGGTTTCTCTGTATAGCTTTAGAGCCAATCCTGATAGTCACTGTGTAGACCAGGCTGGCCTCAAACTCATAGAGATCTTCTTGCCTCTGCCTCCCATGTGCTGGGATTAAAGTCATGGGACACAAATCCTGGCCAGTTTATTAAAATTTTATTATTTTCATATATGCATGTCCATGTGGGGGTGTGGTGGGGGCATGACCATGAATACTAGAAAAGGGAGTTGGGTCCCCAGGATCTAGAATTACAGGTGAATGTGGCCACCTGACAGGGGTGCTGGGAACTGAACTAATGTCCCCTGTAAGATCACCAAATGTTTTAACTGTTGATGTATCTCGGTAGCATCATTTATCCAGTGTTGAATGCATCTCAATCATTTAGAATTCCTACCCCCAAATCTGAGGCCAGAATTCCAGAATTCCCCATTCTTCCCAAGAAATCAGGGGTCCATCTCTCACCACAGGACTTGAAGTTTGCAGCCTGGATGTCTCAGCCTCCTGCACAGTATCCTGACACCTGTGTCCCCCAGAGCGTTCTTGGCCACATAAAGCTCAGTCAGGATCTGGTTGGTTCGCAGGATGGACGGAAGGACTTCACTTGCTTTGGCTCTGAGGCCACAGCTGTCCAGCCTGCAGGGGACAAACTGCAGTGGGTGAGGTGGTCTTTTCAGGGAGTTGAGGTGAGGATTTTACAGGTGACAGGGTTTATAGGAAAGTGTCATGAGCCCCGCCAGTGTTTGCTGGACACCTTCCTTAGTGAGTGGTGTAGCCCTCAGCAAATAGTATCCCCGATATGTTCACACAGGTAACCCTAATTATCTTCACTTGCTGGTCAGAGACATCTAGTTCTCTTGAGTTCAAGGCTACCCTAGGCTACACAGCTGAGTACCATGGCAGTCAGGTCCACACAGAAAAAGTATCCATTTGGGGTGTGGAGTAGGACTTGGGAGAAAAAAACAATACAAGTTATAATGATGCAATAATTGTATAATATGCAATAATATTTTTTTGGTGTGTGTGTGTGTGTGTGTGTGTGTGTGTGTGTGCATTTTTCGAGACAGGTTTCCCTTATTGTTTTGGAACCTGTCCTGTACCTTGCTCTGTATACCAGGCTAGCCTTGAAATCACAGAGATCCATCTGCCTCTGCCTCCTGAGAGTGCTGAAACTAAAGGTTTGCACCACCAACACCCAACCAATAATGTAAGTTATTATAGACTGGATTGCCTTTGTGGTTTGAAGACAATTGTCAATGACTTCCTTCTCTGGTTAAATTGCTCCTCAGTTTTTTTTAGTCTGGAGTCACATTTGGTCTGGAAGAGTAGAGTTAGGGAAGCTCCAGCCCCCAGTTATTCTCTGTCCTCAGTGAACACATCTCTAAACAGTGAGTCCAGTGCCTGCAGCTTGGTAACACTTGGGTTTTGAAGTGTAGACATGGTGGCTCACATCTGTAATCCCAGCAGAGGGAAGTTGATTTCTGAGTTCAAGGTCAGCCTGTACTACAGACTGAGTTCCAGGACAGCCAGGGCTACACAGACAAAAGCTGTCTGGGGAGATGGGGTGGGGATGTAGACAGGGACAGAGTAGCACTGCAGGGATTCTGTCTCTAAGCAGGGTGAGCCTGAGTAGGGAGACAGTAAAGTAAGAGATCCCAGAAACCCAGATTCCCAAAGCAGGAGCTGGAGAGATGACTCAGTGGTTAAGACTGCTCTTCTTGAGGAGCCAAGTTTGGTTTCTAGCACCCAGTTAGTAGTTCACAACATGCTGTAAGTGATGGTCCTCGTCATCTGATGTCATCTTCTGTCCTCTGTGGACATCACCAGTCCCAAATACACATACAGAAAGAGGAAAAGAAAGTTCCCAAATCAAGCCCTGCTTGCAGTCTGATCCTTGCAGATACACAAAATAATAAATGTCTTTTTTCTATAAGTCTCTAAATGCCCTCAAAGTTCATTACATGTTTGTATATGTGGGGAGGTTGCTTTTGGGCTAATTGAGGAGTCTTTTCTGTCTCTGATTATGTGATTTATTTGTTTGATTTTTTTGGTTTTTCCATACAGGGTTTCCCAGTGTAAGACCTATAGTTTTGCTGGAACCAGCTTAGTAGACCAGGTGGCCCAGATATCCTGATATGTGCCTGCTTCTAGCTCCAGAATGCTGGGATTAAAATTGTGCACCACCACACTCATAAATGTGATTATAAAAAGCTCACTGCAGAACAAAGTGGTGGGACAAGACTATTCTTAAGGCAGAGACCAGCCTTGTCTTCATTGTGAGTCCCAGGCTAGACAGGACTAGTAGGATTCTCTCTTTCTTACAAACACACACATACACACACACTCTCAGACTGAATCTTAGGTTGAAGCTAAGTTGATGGGATGCTTTGCTTGGTTAGATTCAGCATAGAATAGACAAGGCATAGTGGCAAAACCAGACTGGGAAAGTAGTAACAGGCAAAGGATTCAAGGTTATCTTCAGCTACATAGAGAACCCAAAGCTTGCCTAGCCTAGAAAGACCCAATCTCCTAATAAATAAAGGGAGAACAAAATATATAAAAAAAATCTAGTACTCTAGACATTAAAGCCTATATCCTTGTTGCTGTTTTTATTGAGATATGGGCCATCTGTGTAGTCCTGGCCCCAAACTCAAGACATCTACCTGTCTCTGCCTCTGCCTCTGCCTCTGCCTCTGCCTCTGCCTCTGCCTCTGCCTCTGCCTCAGCCTCTGCCTCTGCCTCTGCCTCTGCCTCTGCCTCTGCCTCTGCCTCTGCCTCTGCCTCGCAAGGGCTTGGAGTAAGATCTTGCCACTACATGGGCCAGATTAATATCTTTATCTGCATCTCCAAATGGAAGACCTAGCTACTTGCTGACAAGGTTTACTTCTTCAATAAACAATACATCAAAAATACATAGAAATGTCCCTGGAATTGATGACTGAACTGGGCATGGTCTTATGTGTCCATTATTCTAGCCCTTGGGAGATGGGAAGAGGAAATAAGGAATCCAAGGGCGTCCTTGGCAATTTAGAGAGTTTAGGACCAACTTGAGTACCTGAGACTTGTCCGAAGAAACCCTAAAACCCAAGCATGTAAAGTGTCTCAGTAGCTTTGTCCCTGTATTCCTGGACACCTGATTTCAATCCATAAAACCATATAAAAGTAGAGAAAACCAACTCAACTAGTTATGGTTTGACCCCCAATCCAGTTTGGCAAAGCAGGTATAAAAGGGAGAAAGACAAAGGAGGTGGAGCAAGGACTTCAACTTAGTCAAAACATGAGAAAACAAACCAAAACACTGACCCTCCCAGGTAGAGATTACTTCCTTTACTGCTTTCATTAATATTTTTAAGAATGAATCTGGAGCCGGGCAGTGGTGGCGCATGCCTTTAATCCCAGCACTCGGGAGGCAGAGGCAATTGGATCTCTGTGAGTTCGAGACCTGCATGGTCTACAAGAGCTAGTTCCAGGACAGCCTCCGAAGCCACAGAGTAATGCTGTCATGAAAAAAAGAATGAATATGGAGCCTGGCAGTGGTGGCAAATTCCTTTTCATCCCAGGACCCAGGAGGCAGACAAGGACGGATCTCATATAGTTTCAGGCTAGGATAGGCTCCAGTAATATCCAGAATCTCTTAAAGGACCCCCAAAAAAAAAACCAAATGCTGAATCTCACTATGTACCCTGGCCAGTCAGGAATTCATGATTGTGACCCCCGGGGCTTGAACTAACAGCTATCCTTCCCACACCCCGAGACTCAGCCTCAATAATTGCTACAAAAAAGAAACCACCCTACCCAGACCCTAGCCATTTAAAAACATAGATACAAACAAACAAATCCACTTCCTCCTCTGGGGATGGGGGGCAGACACGGGACGTTTGGGGAGCAGGGCATGGATGCTGAAGGTCATTCAGCCCCAGGGGGCATCAGAACTGAGGACACAGAGCTGATTGGGTAAGGATGGTCCCGGGTGTAGCTATGGAGCCTATGCTGGCACTCGCTCCGGAGACCAGACTGGCCTCGAACTCACAGAGTTCTGCATGCCTCTGCCTCCCAAGTGCTGGGATTAAAGGCGTGCGCCACCAACGCCCGGAATGTTCCAATGTTTTCAGTTTTTTTGTCAGGTAAATATTTTTCGGGCTTGTGCGTCTCTCTGGACCATGTCAGCCTGTGGTACTCAAACTATGGGGTGCTTTTTGTTCTGGAATAAAATGCTGCCAGGTTTTGAGCGCTGCCGGTTGACAAAAGGGTGGTTTCCTCAGTTCTTAGTCACTCCTCTAGCATTCGAATAGTGTGGGGCACTCTTGGGACTTGAGCTACAATGGGTCCCTTGGTAGCACGTTTCTGGGTTAACTGCGGTGTTCTGGGATCTTGGACTCCGCGGGCACGGAGGGGAAAATGTTGAGTGGGAAGGAAGGACTCAGGACATCGCTTGCACGGTAGCTGGGAACTGAAGCAGTATTCTAGAGGACTTCGGGGGGGTCGAGGTGCCTCTAGACTCGAGGGGACAACCCACATTGTGGTCATCAATGTGGTTGCCCTCTCTGAGGCAGAGCTGGAAAGTGCTTCCACTTTGGGCTTCGCTGTGTGGGACAAGCATCCCAGTTGAGCCCTTTGGAAACTCCTGTGCACAGGCGCTGAGCTCAGGCTTGGGAGTGTGAGGAGTGCTGCACTCTGCTAAAAATGCTGGGCAAGTTAGGTGTGATGGGAACATTGTTCATGAATGTTCCTTGGAGCTAAAAAGGAGCCCAGTGGTGGTGAGACCTAAGCTACAACGGTTACATTGTAAAAGCAGATTTTTCAGTCTGTCTTGGAACTACCTCTCTTGAACCAGGCTGGTCTCAAACTCACAGAGATCTTCCTGACTCTGTCACCCTAGTGCTGGGATTAAAGGCAGAGGGAAACTAATCAAGGCCCTAACAGAAGCTCAGATACTCCTTGAGCTGCGTTACAAATCACCTTGGACATGCTGTTTGAACAGGCTCATTGGAGCAAAACACCTTAGTGTTTTTTGTTTGTTTTGTTTTGTTTTTTCAAGACAGGGTTTCTCTAACTTTGGAGACAGATCCACCCACTTCTGCCTCACAAGTGCTGGGATTAAAGGCTTCTACCTCCATTGAGCACCCTATGAGGCCCTTTTTGAGATAGGCTGTCTGTGCTGGAATTCCTGCCTACCAGAAGCCCAGATCTTGCTTCTTCTAGGATTAGGGCATATGACACTTCCAAGTGTTTTTCTTTTTTTATTTTTTTGGGGACAGGGAAGAAGGTGGTAGAATCCTAGTAAATTGTCAAGGTCGTCCTGACTGCCTCTTGGGTGCTAACTGTAACAGCCACAGTACTGGGCACTTTTTACCTTTGTGCATGCTCACCATTGGGCCTGTGCTTACTCCCCTGTGTCAGGTCACTGCAACCATGTTGATTCCTGTGATGTGTGTCTGGTCTTCATGCTTGGTGGCAGGTTCCTTAACATGTTTCTGCCCTTTACCATTAGTGAGCACACTATTGCCTGGAGCTGGCACGGATATATGCTCCTGTAGGTCCTGGAGGTAAAACCCAGCTTCTCTCAAGTCTGTCGCCCTTTGCCAATTGCTTCATTTTCCTGGGCCTCCCTGTAGCTCTGCCTGCTCTTGAATGACCTTCCTTTGGTTCATAAAGGCACAAGCCACCCTGCACAGGTGATGTAAACATTTGTTCAGCCAAGATGTTAACCATTGGCATGCAATCTATATAGCTACTTAGTACAGAATACAGTCCTGCGTTTCATGCATGCTAGCTAGGCAGCCAATCTTCCATGTCCTGCCCTCTCCATGTGCTGAGGCCTCATCTGTGTGGATAGCAGATACAAACAGTCCTGGATCTTTTTAGGTATACTGCCTCTGGAACCTTATTTTACAGCCCCAATCCACTAGGGATCCTTTGGCTTCTGTTTGTTCTAGTGTACAGTTTCCCAGTGTGGTTACAATGCTGAGTTGTGAATTAGGAAAACAGACAACTTTTTTTCTTTTTTTATCTGAATGGTTTTCTATGTGGCTTTGGAGGCTGTCCTGGAACTAGGTCTTGGAGACTAGGCTGGTCTCGAACTCACAGAGATCCACTTGCCTCTGCCTCCCGAGTGCTAGTATTACAGGCTTGTGCCACCAACCCACAGCTTAAAAGACAAATTTCTAAGGAATTCCCTGGGCAGGGAAATATTGGTCCCCCTTCATATATCTGCAAGAATTCTAGGTTACTGCTTGAATTGCCTGTGGAAACTGTGCAAATATTTGTGGATCTAGAGAAGCAGAGGCAAGTAGAACTAAGAGGGGGAGGACAGCCTTGTCTACAGAGCAAGTTGCAGGTCAGCAAGGCTACAGAAACACCGTGTCTCTAATATAATATCCCCACCTCATCCAAATAAGTGTCCTCTGCCCTTATTTTAATCTGTAGTTTCACACGTTGGCCAGTAGGTGGGAGTCTTGTTACAGTGACTGACTGAAATTTCCAGTATTTAGATTTTTGTGGAGTTCCAGGGCAGCCTTGACTGTTACACAGAGAAAAGCAAAAGTCACACACAAAGTAATGTCTCTCAAGTGCTGGATCACATCTGTCCGAGGGAACAAAAGTCCTGGTGGCCTCCATTCTGATGCTGCAGCCCTGTTCAGCACCCAATGTCCAATAAGGTTTAGGTTTGCCAGCCTCCTGTGGGTCATTTTGTTCAGGTCCACTCCAACAGCCTGTGGACAAACATGGGACTATCACTATGGTGACTACAAAGACAGCATCATGGTACCTTGCCTTTTAGGCTGTCTCCCTCCCTCCCTTCCTTCCTTCCTTCCTTCCTTCCTTCCTTCCTTTTTTCCTTCCTTCCTTTTTCAAGATTTATTTATTACGTATACAGTGTTCTGCCTACCTGTCAGAAGAGGGCACCAGATTGAATTGTAGATGGCTGGGAACCACCATATGATTTCTGTGAATTGAACTCAGGATCCCTGAAAGAGCAATCAGTGTCCTTAACCTCTGAGCCATGTCTCCAGCCACACAGCCTGTTTTTCAAATATTGTTTTCATTAGTTCTGTATGCAGTACTTCCTGCTCTTGCACAGGGCCAGAGTTCAGTTCCACATACAACCATTTTTAACTCAGGTTGAAGGGATCAGCTTTCCTTTTCTGGCCAATATCAGATGAATGCATGTGGATACATACATACATACATACATACATACACACACACACACACACACACACACACACACACACTCAGAGAGAGAGAGAGAGAGAGAGAGAGAGAGAGAGAGAGATTAACCATTAATATTTATATTGCTTGTTTGTTTGATTTTTTTCCAACAAGGTTTGTCTGTGTAACCTCAGCTGTCCTGGAATTCTATCTGTAGACCAGGATTGCATTGAACTCCCAGAGATCTGTCTGCCTCTGCCTCCCAAGTGCTGGGATTACAGGGTTGTACCACCATGCCCAGTCTGCTGCCAGTCTTCTTAACTACTGAGCCATCACTCTAGCCACAACAATCCAAATCTCAAGGGAAAGGACAATAAATAACCAAGGAGAAAGGCTTTTTTCTGCCATGTTTGGTACCAGGAGAGCATTGATCTCAAGGTGGCCTCAGACTTGCAGAAGTTCTGTCTTTCAGAGCCCAGAGATGTCTATGCTTCATCTTGACCCAAGGTCAGAGAGTTCAAAACTGTCCTTAATATTCCAAGGTTAAAGTCATGAGGTCTAAGGCATGGCTACTATAGAATGTTTGATCTTAGTCTTGAATGGCTTTACCTAAATAACTACAGACTTGGTCTGAGGTGTGGTTACTCTTGACCATAAAGGCCCATAAGGAGAAGTTGAGTCTCAGGTGTGGTTATCAAATGTTTGGTGGATTAAGGTAGAAAGTGTGTTTGTTCCTTATACATGATAAAGAAGTCTTTTGCCATGTTCCCCTTTTGGTTGGGGTACTTATGAATGCTGAAGAAGAAACTCGGTAAGTCCAGTATTCACGCACTGGATTGCCCTCTTGACTCTATCCTGTGTCTCTTTTTCTTATGGGTCTTTACCTGCCATTTCTCAATCTATTCTCCCCCTTAGGTATGAACCTGGCAAGCTGGCTGGATCCCACTGAAGCCTAACGTGGATTGATTATGACAACTGTGCAATTCAGACACACAGGTAAATGCAAAAACTTAAACATTAATTTGCAGTGTTGGAACTTACAGCTCTGGGGATGCTAGGAAAGCAGACACTCTACTGCCAAACCATCCTCCTAGCTCACATTTTCAGGTAGGGCCTCACTAAGTTTCCCAGGCTGGCCTTGAACCTGGGATTCTCTTACTTCAGCCTCCTGTGAAGCTGGAATCCAGCTAGGAGTTTTCTTTGCTTGTGTGCCTTTGCTCTTAATACTGTTTGTCTTGGTATTCTTTGGAGGCCCGATAACAACCTGTAGATGTTTTCCTTTCCACCCACGAGGGTCCTGATGGTGACGCCTGTCGTCAAGCTTGGCAGTAGATGCTTTAACCCACTGAGCCAGCTCTCCAGCCCTGTGGTTTTGTTTTAGGATGTGTATTTTGCAGACATGCATGACTCAACCTTGTATTGAAGTCCCAGTGGAGGTCACCACGGGTGATTGAATCTCCTGGAAGTGGAATTGGATCCCCTGGAACAGGTTGTGAGCCACAGAGTGCCATCTGGATACTGGGACCTCTGCAAGAGCAACAAGTGCCCTAACCACAGAGCCACATCTCCAGGCTCCTTATTCCAAATGTTCAGTTTGCTTGTTGGAGACAGGGTCTGTCTTCTGCCTTGGCTGGCGTGGAATTTTTATGCCAAGTTCATGAGATCCCCAAAAGAGACCACCAAGGAGATGAGTCACTAATACAAATGCATGCCTCAGTTGTGAATGTTTTTTAAATGAAACAGTGGCAAGAAGGGTCTTATGTGTCTTGGCTGTTCAGGATTGGTTAAGAGTAGGTGACTTGGGCCGGGTGGTGGTGGCAGCAGCCTTGGCTGATGTGGAATTCATAGAGATCTTCCTCCCTCTGCCTTCCATTTGCTGGGATCAAACATGTTCCCAACCACTCTGTGTTCCTTACTCCCAATATTGAGTGTCTTTAGACAATAATAAATAAAAACCACAGGAACTTTTAGTTGTATTCTCATTTACAGAAGCAGATAGCATGGTGTGGAAAGCATGTCCAGTGGGTAAATAACAGACTCAGAACTCCCAGGTGCCAGCTGAGACTGGTTTCTTTTAAAAGAACAAGAGAGGGCTCGGGGGTTGCAGCACTATCTGCTTTTCCAGAGATCCTGAGTTCAATTCCAAACCACCACAGTGTGCCTCACAACCATCTATAAAAAGATTTGGTGCCCTCTTCTGGTGTACATACATACAAGCAGGCAGAATACTGTGTATATAATAAACAAATATTTATAAAAATGAAGCAAAAGCCAAGCAGTGGTGCTCCACAACTTTTTAACCCCAGCAGTCAGGAGACAGAGGCAGGAAGATTGCTGTGAGTTGAAGACCCACCTGGTCTACAAGAGCTACTAGCTGGACAGCCTCTAAAGCCACAGACAAACACTTCCTCGAGAAAAAAAGAAAAAGAACAGGAAGTAAATTCAAACTGTCCATGCTTGCAATGCCAGCATTCAGGAAGCTGGGGCAGGATGGTCGAGAGTTTGAACTACCTGAGGAGTCTAATCCCCAGCTAGCATCCTGCAGAAGTACTGGTTTCAAATATTACAAGCAATTCTATGAGTGAAATAGTTCACCTTTCATTAACATACTTTATATTATTTTTATTATTTACATATGTGCATGTCTAAGGCTGTGAGTTGGAGTCATGACCATGAAGTCCCCGTAAGCTAGAATTACAGTTGAATGTGGCCGCCTGACATTGGTGCTGGGAAATGAACTCAGGTCCTCACCAAGTGCTTTTAACTGCTGATCTGTCTCTGCAGCATCATTTATTTATCCAGTGTTTAATGAATCTCAATCATTTAGAATTCCAACCCCCAAATCTGAGGCCAGCATTCCTGAATACCCTATTCTCCCCAAGAAATCAGGGTCCATCTCTCACCACAGGACTCGAAGTTTGCAGCTTGTGTGTCTTAACCTCCTGCACAGTATCCTGACACCTGTATCCCTCAGAGCATTGTTGGTGACATTAAGCTAAGTCAGTGTCTGGTTGATTTGCAGGATGGAAGAAAGGTCCTCACCTACTTTGGATGTGAGGCCACAGCTGTCCAGCCTGCAGGGGACAAGGTGAGGTGTGTGAGGTGGTCTTTTCAGGGAGTTGAGGTGAGGATTTTACAGGTGACAGGGTTTAAATGAAAGAGTCATGAGCCCATCCAGTGGTTGCTGGACACCTTCCTTAGTGAGGGGTGTATCCCTCAGCAAATATTGGCCCTGGTAATTGACACAGGTAATCCTAATTAGCTTCACTTGGTGGCCAGAGACAGCTGAATCTCTGAGTTCAAGGCTGCTGTAGTCTACAATGCTGAGTTACACGGAATAAGTAAACATTTGGAGGGCAGGGACTTGGAAGAGAAAAATAATATAAGTTATAATAATGAGAGTTATTATACACTGGATTGCCTTTGTGGTTTGAAGGCAAGGATCAATGATTTCCTTCTGTGGTTAGATTGTTCCTCATTTTAGTCTGGAGCCACATTTGGTCTGGAAGAGTAGAGTTAGGGAGGTCCCTGACCTCGGAGCTTCTCTGTCCCCAAGGAACACATCTCTAAACAGTGAGTCTGTCCAGTGCCTGCAGCTTGATAAGGTTGTGAGTTTGGAAGGACAGACATGGTGACTCACACTGTAATCCCAACACAGGAAGGCTGATTTCTGAGTTCCAGGATAGCTAGGGCTACACACAGGAAACCCTGACTGGGGGTAAAGCAGCGAGGGATATGTAGATAGAGACAGAGCAGCAGTGTTGTGAAGCAGGGTGAGTCTGAGAGTATAGCCAGTATAGTAACAGATAATAGAAACCTAATATTCCAATAGCAAGAGCTGGAGAGATGGCTCAGTGGTTAAGACTGCTCTTCTAGAGGAGCCAAGTTTGGTTCCTAAGTTTGGTTTAGTTGGTTCACAACATCCTGTAACTGATACTCCCGGGCTTCTGATGCCATCTTCTGGCCTCTGTGCACACCACATGCCCAGATACACATACCAATAGATGAAAAGGAAATGCCCAAGTTAATAAATGCCTTTTTCACCAAGCAAATTCTAAACACTCCCAAGGTTTTTCGCCTGTGTATATGTGTGTGTGTGTGTTTACGTATGTGTATGTATGTCTAATGGGGGGCTGGTTTTTGGAGGATGGGGGAATCTTTTCTCTCTCTACTTATGTGGGGAGTTATGGCAGCATGGTGGCAGGAGCAGGAACCTGAGACACCACATTTTCTTTTTTTTTTTCAGAGAGGGTTTCTCTTTGTAACATTTGGTGCCTGTCCTGAAGCTTGCTGGCATGGAGCAGGGTGGCATGGAACTCACAGAGATCCTCCTGCCTCTGCCTCTCAAGTGCTGGGATTAAAGGCTCCAGCCATCATTTCCTGGCTCAGTTATGTTTATGTGTTTCCGGCCTTTAGAATGAAAATAACCATCGTTGTTTTCTGTGCTGTTTTTTGAAGTAGCATCTCCCATATCCCACGCTGGCCTGATAGTAGCTATAAAGCTGAGGCTGGCCTTAAAATTTCTACTTAAGCAGCCAGTGTGTAGTGGTGCATGACTCCATTAGCATCCCCACGCTACTCTTGTGGCCCTCCTCCTAAGCAAAACACTCACCACAGCTCGTGAAGTCTGCAGGCCACGTGACTTAGGCCTTCCCCCAACAGCCGTAGGCCCCTGTCTCCCAAGTCGTTAAAGCTCATGTCCAGTTTTCAGAGGCAAGTGTTGACTTGGAACACATGGCTAATCCCTGCACATGCATCTAAGCCCAGCAGGCAAATGCCCAACCTAGAGGAAGGGATGGCCAAGGTGAGTGTGTCCTATGCCTTTTGGTTAGGTCACCAGGGCTGGGCTTACATGCCAAATTCGTATGCTGGGTGCAGGGTTATGGCCTTGCTCACCTTTGAGAGAGGCAAGAGGAGAAGGCAGAGAGGAAGGCAAGACAGAAGGCAAGGGCCAGGCAGCTCACAATTGGCTGAAACTCCAGTCCTAGGCAATCTAAACTTGTCTTCTGCACTCTGTGGGTACCAGACAAGAGCTTGGTCAAAAGCATACATGCAGGCAGAAAGGAACATCTGTCAAATTTTGTAATTTAAAAAAAAGAAGAAAGGGGTAGGGCTGTGGTAGGGCACACATTTAACCCCAACACTCAAGAGGCAGCGGCAAGGGGATTGCTCTGAGTTCAAGCCCAGCTCTGGTCTACAGAGAAAGTTCCAGGACATCCAGGGCTGTTACACAGAGAAACCTTGATGGTTAATTGTTGCAGGAGCCCATTGTGGGTAGTATATCCCTGGGCCAGTAGGGCTGGGATGTATAAAATCATCTAGCAGAGCAAGCCACAGGGAACCAACCAGTAAGCAGCAAATTTCTTTGGTTTCTTTACTGTTTCAATCTTCTGCCTTGGTTTCCCCCAGTGAGGAGCTATATAACTTGTAGGATAACAAAAACTCTTGATTCCTGAAGTCACCTTTGGTCATGTTGTTTATCACAGTAACAGAAAGCCAAGTAGAACAGAGGGTACACTTTGGTCAGTGTTTGTTCTGAGACCTGAAAGTTTAACAAATCTCCCCCGCCAGAAATTATATATATATATATATATATATATATATATATATATATATATATATTATATTATATATATATATGTGTGTGTGTATGTATGTATGTATGTATGTATGTATGTATGTATATGTGTATATATGTATGTATACAGTGTTCTGCTGGCATGTATGCCTGCAGGCCAGCAGAGGGCACAAGATCTCATTAGAAAAGGTTGTGAGCCATCATGTGGTCGCTGGGAATTGAAATCAGGACCTCTGGAAAAGCAGCCAGTGCTCTCAACAACTGAGCCATCTCTCCAGTACCTCCCCTGGAAACTAAATGTACAGCAGAACAGAAGAGCCGTTTCAGTGGTGTCAGTGATGTGTGTGTAAAGACCCCGTGGCAGGAAAAGTTGACATCAAATTTCTGTAGCTAGAGCTGGTGAGGAAATGAGTGGGCCCACAGCCTCTATGGACAGAGAAGACAGGGCAAGCCTGCTGAATCAGGAACTGCAGTCACCAGGGGGTCTGCAGTTTGCTGTCTGGGTGCCTGAGGCCCTCACACAGCAGAATCACCCTGGGATCACCAAGGTTGTTTAGGCCCAGTTCCAGCTCAGTCAGGGTGTGGTCCAGGCTGAGGCTGGAGGCCAGATCTTCACAGGCAGCCTGGCTGAGGTGGCAGATTTTCAGCCTGTGTAAAAGCCAGCCAGTAAGCATGATGGAGGATTTCCTGGGGACACAGAATCTATCCTCTGCCCCTGTCTTCAGAGTTCAGTGCTCTCAGGAAGCTGTGTGGCACACACCTGTGACATCCACCAGCACATGGTAGACAGAGGCAAGAGGATGTTCCATTAGACTTGACTGGGTGTATAGTGAGGCTCTGGCTCAACAAGACAGGGGCTCTAGCTGTAGCTCAGTTGGAGGGCTCTTGCCTATTGTGTGCAAGGTCCTGGGTTTTATTCCCAGCACCCTCCCATCCCCCCAAAGAAAGCAAGCAACAAGCTGTTCAATGCCTGTCGATGGTGGAGCACACCTTTGATCCCACCATCCAGGAGACAGAGACAAGACAGAGGTCTCTATGCATACAAGGCCATCCTGTGATACAGAGTGAATTCCAGAATATCCAGGGCTAATCAGAGAAACCCTATCTAAAAAGTAAACAAATGAACAAACAAAAATACCTGTCCAAGTTGCCAATATGATGTTACAAGTATTTGGTTACATAAATATATTCAGGATTTTCAAATTGCATTTAAAAATTATTTTGTGTGAGTTGGGCATGGTGGCTCACACCTTTGATTCTAACACTGAGGAGGCAGATGCAGGCAGATTTCTGTGAGTTGGAGGTCAGCCTGGTCTACATATCAAATTCCAGGTTAGTCAGAGATATACAATGGGACGCTGTCTCAAAAATATTCCGTGGTCTATACCTGTGCACATGCACAGCAGCAAGTGCTCCTCAGCACAGAGCCATCCCTCCAGCCCCTGTGGGTCTTTTCTAATTAATGCAGGAGCCCTTATGGGAATTGTTCCACGACAGCTTGCAAGAGTCTCTCCTTTCACAGTGTGGGAGCCAGGCAATAAACTCAGGTTGTCTGTACCTTTACCAGAGGAACCATCTCACCAGACCCTACAGGTACTTTCTAGTAAGACTTTTTATTGGCTAAAACAAACAAGACTGGCATATGTCTCAAGCCTTTGGTCCTAGAACTAATGATTAAATATGTGGAGATCATGCTTTTCCTTCCTGAATAATGAATGGTTGAACTACCTCAGGGGGTTGAACTTTGTCACCAGCCTTGATAGCCAATGCCTTTATCTGCTGTGCTGCCACATTTTGGACCCCTGCTATCAAATCTCTGTCTCTGTCTCTGTCTCTGTCTCTCTCTCTCTCTCTCTGTCTCTCTCTCTCTCTCTCTGTAGACCAGGCTGGGCTCGAACTCGCAGTGATCAGCCAGCCTCTGCCTCCCGAGTGCTGGGACTACAGGCGTGCACCACTAACAACTGGCCTCTTTTTTCTAATTTTTAAAATTATTATTTTATTGGGTTGGAGAGATGGTTCAGCTATTAAGGGCACGGGTTCCTCTTGCAGAGGACCCAGGTTCAATTCCCAATACTCACATGGCAGCTCACAGCTGTTATGGGATATTAGTTGAAGATTTTTTACATTCTTTTATGTTGCATTTGTTTAACCCTGTTAAGCTGTGTTTCTTTTCCTGCCCAACATGCATGACTGGTCTAATAAAGGACTGAACTGTCAATAGCTAGGCAGGAGAGAGGGATAGACAGGGCTTGTGGGCAGAGAGAATAATTAGAAGAAGAGGGAAAGGAAAAGGGAAAGAAGAGAAAAGGGGGAGAGAGAACACCAGGGGACAGCCACACAGCCATCAAAAGAGTAAGAAGTAAAGAGATAGAGAATAGAGAAAGTTAAAAGCAAAGAGGCAAGAGGTAGATGGGATGTTTTTAAAAAAGATTTATTTATTCCTTGTCTAGCATTATCCATGCATATGTGCCTGCCCTGAATACTAGGAGAGGGCACTGGAACACATTACAGATGGTTGTGAGCCACCATGTGGTTGCTGGGAATTGAACTCAGGACGTCTAAAGAACAGCCAGTTCTCTTAACCTCTGAGCCATTGCTCCAGTCCTTTTACATGGAATAACTATGGACAACCCTCTGCAACTCCAGCTCCAAGGGACCCAGCACCCTCACACAAACATACATTCAGGCAAAACACCAAAGCTCACGAAATAAAAAGTACATAACATTTTAACTGAGCAGTGGTGGCACATGCCTTTAAACCCAGCACTTGGGAAGCAGAGGCAGGCAGAACTCCTTGAATTTGAGTCTAGCCTGGTCTACAGAGGTATATCCAGGACAGCTAAGGCTACACAGAGAAATCCTGTTGGGGACCTCTTTAGGGTCTACTGTTCTTCTTGTAACTAAGAGTGACCCACAGTGCCCTCAGGGTCCACTGTCTATCTTGTGACTAGGTGTTTACTTCCTAGTTCCCTGCTTCTGCATAGGCCTTTATGCAAGAATGCAAATTATCTGCCCATTGAGGGGGCGAATGGCGGCATGGACCTTGATCTGAGTAAATTTACACTGGGGCTGCTATTTTTATATAAGCCTACTCCCCTTTGAAATAAACAGCCTTCTCCTTGCAAGAGTGACTGTCTAGGTTGTCTTTATGTAATCATCAGATTCCCTTGCCCGAATCCATGAGAAGGTGGTAGAGCTGCCTATTACGACAATTAGAGTTCTCACCAAGATTTGGGAAAGAAGGGGAGACACTGAAGGATCAACCGGGAAGACTTGCCAGCATTAAGGTAAGGAACAGGTGTATTGAAGAAGGGTGCAGCTAGTTCTTAATCTCTTATGGGGAACCAATTGTCCAATAAGCAGTGCACCAGTATTAAGTACAAGACAGCAACAGACGTTTTAAAAACTGTACATGAGTTCAGCCCTTGGTTTTTAATCTTTAGTATTGGTGACGGGGAGCAGGTGAGGATAGACCTGCAAAGGGCATTACACAGAGATGGGCCGAATGCCATACCAACTGTTACTTTTTCTCTGTGCCCTCTTGTCAAAGAAGCACCTCTTAGTAATACTGTGGAATTGAAAAAGCAGGTTAAGGAAGCCCAGGCTGCCTTCCACAGAGGCTCAGAACCTGTTAGGTCACTTCAAGCTTCTAATGACACTTCCTTTGGGCCCTCTCCTTCATATTCAGGGGATTAGACTAAGGAAAGGGAAGAAATGGAAAGGTATGTTAAATTATAACATAAGCTAAAAAAATGTTCCCTTGAGTCTCATCCTCCTGCTCATAATTCTAGTGCTCTCTGTTTCCCTTTGGGCTTTCCTGAAAAGCAGAGTCGCCCAGTGATGTTCTCAATCATAGAGATAGTTGCTCCCCAAGGCCAGAATCAGAGAGAGCATTCCCCTCTTAATTATAAGGATATTAAACAGCTGAAAGAGGCAGTTATGGCTTACAGGCCTCATGTACCTTTTATTACTCTGACCATTTTTTAATTCTTTGTGGCCTTAATTCCACGCCCAGTGATTGGCAACAATTATGTCCAGCTGTGCTGTCCAGGGGAGGTTATTTGATTTGGAGAGGTGAATTTGAAGAGCTATGTAACCAAATGGTACAGCGCAAGACAGCTGCCAGTTTCCCTGAAAAGAACTCAGAAATGCTTACTGGTATGGGAGCCTATGCAGACCTAGGTCAGCAAATTCTTTACGATCCAGCTGTATATGCACAGATCTCAGCAGCTGCTTGCAGGCTGCATATTTGGGGATACCGATAATGTCATGTCTATATTTAGAAAACTAGCTTTAAAAAATGCCAACAAGTATTGTAAAGAGGCTTTACCACCTGACAAAGCCAAAAGCCTCAATGATTACATTCAAATTTGTAGAGATATAGATGGACACCACATTATGGGACAAGTTATTGCTTCTGCTATGCAGGGAAATAAGAAGGTCAGTGAGGGAGCCAAACCTAAGACATGCTTGGTTGTGGCAAATGGGGTACACCCTCAAAAGATTAGTATTAGGCTGGACAACCTTCAAACTTTAAATGGTTTTCAGAGGTTTCTGGGTGATATTAATTGGATCAGACATACTTTATATATTACTACTGTGGCAATTCTGCAGGCAGCGTCCAAGCCGGTGGTGGCGGCGGCGCAGGAGGAGGAGGAGGATTAGGAGGAGTAGGAAGGCAGCAGCTCGGCCGGAGTCCAGCTCTTGAGCCATTTTGGACCCAGAGCAAGGGAGCAAGGGAGCACAGCACGGGCCTGAAGGCAGCAGCAGGAGCCTGAGGCGCGGCATGCCATGGGCAGAGGCCTGCTGAAAATGACTGTGTATAAACTTGTGGTATTTGGAGCTGATGGTGTAGGCAAGAGTGCCTTGAAGATACAGCTAATTCAGAATCTCTTTGTGGATGTATATGATCCTACAATAGAGGACTCCTACAGGAAACAAGTAGTAATTGATGGAGAAATCTGTGTCTTGCACATTCTCGACACAGCAGGTCAAGAAGAGTACAGTGCAATGAGGGACCAGTACATGAGGACTGGGGAAGGCTTTCTTGGTGTATGTGCCATGAA
The DNA here is from genome assembly GCF_003668045.3 of Cricetulus griseus. Taxonomy (NCBI): domain Eukaryota; kingdom Metazoa; phylum Chordata; class Mammalia; order Rodentia; family Cricetidae; genus Cricetulus; species Cricetulus griseus. The sequence goes on from NW_023276808.1 coordinate 8,060,101, forward strand.
TAATACTAAATCATTTGAAGATATTCACCATTATAGAGAACAAATTAAAAGAGTAAAAGACTCTGAAGATGTGCCTATGGTCCTAGTAGGGAATAAATGTGATTTGCCTTCTAGAGCAGTAGACACAAAACAGGCTCAGGACTTAGCAGGAAGTTATGGGATTCCATTTATTGAAACCTCAGCAAAGACAAGACAGAGAGTGGAGGATGCTTTTTATACATTGGTGAGAGAGATCCGACAGTACAGATTGAAAAAAGTCATCAAAGAAGAAAAGACTCCTGGCCGTGTGAAGATTAAAAAATGCATTGTAATGTAATCTGGGTACTGATGATACCTTCTATACATTAGTCTCAGAAATTCGAAATAATAATGAAAAGATGAGCAAAGATGGTAAAAAGACGAAAAAGAAGTCAAAGACAAAGTGTATAATTATGTAAATACAATTTGTAATTTTTTCTTAGGGCATACTCAAGTAAAAGTGGTAATTTTTGTACATTACACTAAATTATTAGCATTTGTTTTAGAATTACCTAATTCTATTTTTTTTCTGTTCGTGCAAACTTTCAGCTTTTATCTTAAATGCTTATTTTAAAATGACAGTGGAAACCTCTTTTCTCTAAGTGCCAGTATTTCCTGGCTTTTGGACTTCAACTAGCAATGCCTGTGGAAGAGACTAAAGACCTGAGACTGTCTTCCCGGGTTTTGGTGCATGCAGTTGATTCCATGCTAATTCTCTCACTAGCTGTGAGCATTGTGTGACCAGGAGTAGTGAAGCTTTTGATACATATCTGCTCTATTTCATCTAGTCACTGAGTGAATTAATTAGTAATTACAGCTGCATTGAGACCTAAGACTTTGGAATCACAGATTTATGGGCTTCCCTTGATTCACACTTAGCATGTCCTAGAGTTTATCATCCTTCTTAAGTGTAGTTAGACTGTTCAAAAAGGCTTTCTCTCTAATATATTACAAGGTGATTCAGATCCCAACTCGCCTCCAGTCTCACTACTTGAGGAGGGAAGTGCATTCATTTGATTGAAAAGGCCTTAGAAGGAGCAAATTTGGATTATATAGATTATGTTCAGCCTTTAAAATTATTAGTGTTTTGTTCTGCTCATTCTCCTACAGGAGTTTTTTGGCAAGAGAGTCCTATTCTTTGACTTCATTCTCATGCCTCCCCATGTAAATCAGTGGTATCCTATCCCCAAGCTATAATTGCACTCCTATTTAAAGAGCAAAAGATTGCTTTGCAGACTTTTGGTAAGGAGCCAGATCAGGTTGTTACACGTTTATCCCATAAAGAAATAGAGTGGCTACAAAATAATAGTTATGATTTGAGCATTTTTCTGTCTGCTACCCAGAGTGATTTTGGTAATTATTAGCCATCCAATAACCTGGTTTCCTTTTTTAAGATACATCCTTTGATTTTTCCAAAGATATGATCTCAGCCTATTTCCAAGGGGTGAAAGGTTTTCACAGAGTGTTCTTCAAAATGGACAGCTATATTTGTATCTTATCCTATCATTAAGATAGCCATATTTGCTGCAGCTTCTGAAAAAATGGCCAAACTTTTAGCCTTGGTCATGTCGCTAGAACTCTTCCTCAGGGAATCATTAAGATCTATACTGATAGTCAATATCTAGCTCAAATTGTCCAACACTTGGAGATGCCTGCCTATTTTGTCACTATCTCCAGAGTACAAGAGAGTTTGTTACAGATACAGGGTCTGCTATAGCAACAGAGTGAACCTGTATTTGTGGGACATCTTAGGGCCCATCCCATTTGCCAGGATCTCTCAGTGAAAGAAATCACATGGCCAACAGGTATACCCAAATCATTGCAGTTTCACAAACAGCTCACTAGAGCACAATCCTTACATAAGTGCTTTCATCTCAGCGCAGGGTTCTTACGATTTCATAATGGGATAATCAAGGAACAACTTGTTTAAATAGTTAAAAATTGACCTCTTTGTATGGGATTTCTTCCAGTGCCTCACTTGGCAGTTAATTCCCGAGGACCAATCACCTGTGGCAGATGGATGTAATGTATGTGCCATCCTTTGGTAAATTGAAATTTGATTATGTTTCTGTAGATACTTTTTCTAGACTAATATTTGCCTCTGCCCATTCTGGTGAAAAGGTAAAAGATGTTAAAAGCCACTGTCTACAGGCTTTTGCTTACATGGGGGTCCCAAAACAAATTAAGCCGGTAACGGCCCTGCTTATGTCAGCAGAGGTTTCAGTCAATTTTGTCAAGATTTTGAAATTACCCCCAAAACTGGTATTCCTTACAACCCCCAAGGACAGGCTATTGTGGAACATGCCCACCACACTTTAAAAGTCTATTGAGTTAAAGTAAAGAAGTTGGACCTTGAGGGTGACCTTGTCTTCCCTAACTCTATCACTTACTTTCTATCTTAAATTGTTTCATTGTGGATGATTCTGGTAACTCCGAAGCAGACCGTCATTGGCGGTCCATTGCACAGAAACACCTTTGGTTAACTGGAGAGACCTTCCCTCAGGCCTTTGGAATGGGCCAGATCCAGTTTTGGTGTGGGCGCTAGGTTATGTTTGTGATTTCACACAGGATGGCGGGGCCCCAATTTTGGTTCCAGAGTGTTATGTGCTCCTGGTTCCTGCTAATATGCTTCAGCCATCTAATGACTCATTGGATGTTGGGACCCAGCACCCACAGAGTCTCTAAGAGTTGTTTTTCAGTATAACCATAGGTACCTCCTGTTTTCCTAACCTTGCCCCACTAGGATCATGATGTGAACCGTTTGACCTGGGATTTTGGAAGTTTGTATACAAGGCTGCTTCACAATAAAAGTGAGGAACATTCTCTCAGAAACAGAACCAGCCATCTTGTGGTTCATCCAAATCTCCAGGATTTTGCCTGATACTCGGACTTAGTGGTGGGCAAGAGCAGCCACAAACTGAGGTCCCACTGAGAACAGGAATGAAAGGGGATCCTGAGAGATCACCCTGAGAGATCACTTGCTGGCAAGCAAGTAAGGAGTTTGAGGGTGAATTGCAAAAGGTACTAGAAAATAGGTACCTCAACTCCTAAGAGAGTTTGATTGGTATAGAGATCACAGTCAATCACACAGAGAAAGTTTAAAGAGACAAGGTACTGGTAAGATTTCATTTTAACATTGGATTAAGCAATAATGTTAAGAAAATTATCAAAGAAATCCGGGAAATCTACCTCTGAGGAATCCCTCCTCCATGAACTGCTCCAGTCAGATGAAACTGATTTGGTGTGCACAGGCTGGCTGGAGAAATCACCTCCTGAGAAAAAGTTGGGGCACTATGCTTGGAATAAATTCTGGTTCATCCTGCGGAGCGGTAAGATGTGTGGTGACCCAGATGTTCTAGAATACTATAAGAATGAACACTGCAAGAAACCCCTGGGGATCATCAACCTAAACTTCTGTACGCAGTTGGATGTAGCCCTGACATTCAACAAACAAGAACTCCAAAAGAGGTTCATGTTTGATATCATTATCAATGAGCACACCTTTTACCTGGTGGCTGAGACAGAGGCTGACAGGAATAGGTGGGTCCAGAGCATCTGTCAGATTTGTGGCTTCAGTCAAACTAAAGAGAGCACTGACACCCTGAGAAACCTTTCTTTAGTCAGTCATAATCTCTGCACTTCTCCAGCTGAATTCAGCAGCACCAGTCAGCCCTTGCTCCGAGCAGGGTCTGTGGCAAATAGTGAGGCTGTGTACATGTTCAAGGCACCCAGAAACACCCTGTGTGGGGAATTTGGAAACCTCCACCTGGACTCAGCCATACCACCCCCACCACACCCCAAGACACCTTGCGTGGCAGCCCTCAACAAAGACCTCCAGTCAGTGACTACAAGTATCCAACACGAGGTGAAGAAACTGCCTGCTTGTCTGCTAAATCTCTAGAAAAGACTATCGTGGGTCCATCAGACAGTGCCAGCTCTGATTTCAATTATTTGCCTGTAAACCCAGGTTCTGACATCCCCAAGAGCACAATGCCCTCTCACTTTGTCAGCCAAGGAAGTTAGATCCAACCAACCCCGTTCAATCTGCCCCTCAAGTCTGGCCAAAAAGCAAAGTCAGTACCCCTTGACCTGAGTAACAACACTGTCATCAATGAGCTCCCTTTCAAGTTATTTGTCACCAAGTCTTGGTCCACGTTCAACCACACCTTTAACCCAAGGTCCTCCCAGTACTGCCATTCCATCTCCAATACAGACTCTGGAGACAGTGAGGAGAACTTTGTCCCTATGCAGACCCAATGTCTTCATCCACTGTACCCAGTGGCACTAACAACCCAGCTCCAAAAAAGAGTACTGGCAATGCCAATTACATTGCCCTGCACTTCCAGGCGCTCTCCCCAAGACCTCACCACAAGCCATCCACATCATTGTCACACCAGATGAGAAAGGAGAATATGTCCAAATAGATAAAGAATAGACCCAATCCCTACAAAAGACCATACAGGAATGGACAAAGATGCGACAGTCCTGAAGATTCTTCAAAGATGCCAAGCTATGGAAAGGAAGGCCATCCTTCGACATCTACTCTCCTTTGTGAGTTTTTTTCAAAGGATGTATGTATGTTCTGTATGCATAGTGTGGCCACATGTGTGAATTTGAAGTGTAATCGTAATTGTGTAACTGTTAACAAAAGAATGCTATTGTGTTGCCTTTAAATCATTTAATTACTAGGGAAGGAGCAACAGTTATTAAAGTAGAGGTTACATGGGAAAATTTTCTGCTTTTATTCCATGGAGGATGAAGAGCTGTGGATTCCTTTCATACTGGTATGGTTTCATGGGACAGGACCCCATGAAGCAGTGGCCAAGGTGATCCTTATATTTGTTTTCATTTAAATTTTGTCAGTTAGAAATGATAGTGGTCACACTCATTCACTTTTTAAAGCAAAAAAAAGAGGAATATGATATAGAAATGATACTTTGTATTGGAATGGATCCTCATTTGTTGATACTTTGTATTGGAATGGATCTTCATTTGTTGATATTAGTTAGGTTTTCTAGATATATAGATATTCTTCAATCCATTCAAAGACCCAAGGAAGATATGGCATTTAAATGGTTTAGGGTTTTTCTTGATAGTGAGACACAATTTCTCCTAGCACAGCAGTTACATCTGAGAGGAAGATGGCATCGAAGAAATAAAGTTTGCCATTGATGTGGCAAATTAGCCATTTGGGCAAGAAGCTGCTCCTGCCTGAATTGTTTGACTGTTGCTTTATACACTGGACATGCAGTGCCCACAGTTAAGTGACTGCTGAAACAAGATGGGCAGTCATAGAAAGTTCTGGCTTCATGGAAGAGTCTGCCAGATATTCTACAGGACACAGAAAAAAGGTGATGGACAATCTGCCAATGTAGGTGGAGAGTTTAGAATTTCCTGCTTTGCTGAGAAGTCTGCCATGCACATTGTGGTCCGTAGGCTAAAAATGGATGCCCCAACTTTACCAAGAGCCTTTGGGTGACTGTCTAGGAAGCAAGATGTGTCTGTCAGTTCTAGAGTTTATATATTATTTTTCTATGGTTTTTGATTGACGTGAAGATAGCTACTTATAGAAACAGACTAACATAGAATGGTTGAATTCTTATAGTTATTCCTTCATAACTGTTTTGTTATATATATTAAGAATCTGGAGATGTTGCGATCCATGGTGACAAGATCTCTGAGTTTTTTTCCTGCATAACCACAGGTACCTCCTGTTTATCTGACCTCACCCTACTAGCATCAATATCCTGTTGTGAACCCTTTCACCTGGGTTTTTTGTAAGTTTGTATTTTAGGTTGCTCCACAATAAAGGTGAGAGTCATTCTCTCAAGAAGTGGACAAAGCATCTTGTTGTTCATCCAAATCTCCAGGCTTTCACCTAGTACTTGGACTTAGTGGTGGCCAAGCGCAGCCACAGAGCAGCATGTACAAACAGACTCAGCCATCTGCTGGAATAGACGATGGTTCCACAGCAAGGGTTAACACTGTCATCCTAACATGTCACAGATTTGAAGTTTAAAAATAAACCCAGGAGCCAGAGTCCTCTGGGAATACATCAAGCCTATAAGCCAATCAAATGCCTTTCTTTAGTCAACATGACTTCCAGAAAGAATTAAATATGAGTTTGCTTGTGTCAAGTCATTTTAAGTGAAAAGGGAAATTATTATTTACATTATATGTACAGGCTAAACAGTTCTCTCTCTTCCCATGTGTATACAGGGAAATGTTCATACATATGATCAAATAATGGTCAATTTTTTTTCAAAGAAACTATTTCAGAACAGAAAGTACATGTATGTATGTGTACATGGACATATATATGTAATGCAAATTTGACTTTTAATAAACATACATATTTCAAGAGGTTGCTTTAAATACAGAAATCACCTAAAAGATCATTCATTCATCCAGGATCTTTATTTCACAAAAAAAAAACAAAATACAACACAATGGCCCTCCCCCCAGAAGCTGAGTACTCCTATCAGGCCTGTCTGTGTAAAATGGTATGTGCACACACATAAAATACACAATAAGGCTCTTCTTAAGTCCAGTCACACAGGTACATTCTTCTCCCCTTGAGTCCAGGACAGCACCCCCTCTCCCCAGGCCCCTGCAAAGCACTGACCAGCAATGCTATTTTCCAGAGGTTTGTGTGATTGCAGGAGGTGGTGCCCTGAAATCTGACTCACTCTCACTCAACACTGTACCTTTAGCACCAGGCAGTAGTCATTTAACTGGGTGGAGCAAATATTTAACTGCACATTGAATGAATGATAAACACTGGTATGAGCATTGAAAAAATATATGCTTCATTAATGTCCTTTTACGATCATTTTGGAAATATCGGTAACATCCTGTGCCGTCTGTAGGGTACACCCTTGTACCGGGGGTGCTTCCGAATAGCTGAATAGAGACTTCACATTCCCTCTGTGTGGGTGTCTCTTTCTCTCTTTGGTTCCGAATTTGAAGCATGGTCCTTAGAGTTGCTGAGATCATGTTCTCATCACTGAGCCACACCCAGCCCTAAACAGAACTAACAATAATTCTGTATCTGATGATAAGGGCTTCACACATTTCCTGTGGCAGCATGCCCTGTCCTTCAAGGCACAGCCACATTGGGCTTTATGGATTTCCTGACACACACATCACCACCTGGTGTCTGGAGCATTGAAGTTCATGAGAGCTTTCCCACAAGACAGTAGGCTAAGGCACGTGAATAATCTGTATAGAAAGTGAGGATCCCATTAATATCATAATTTAAAATAACAACTTCCCCCAGCCATAACAATCATTTAAAAACAATAAAGAATTCATCAGTTTCTGGAATATATAAGCAGGATGACAAACGCTGTCCACATAGCAGCTGGTAAGGAGCAGCACCAAAACCTCAGAGGTGAGGGCCACAGCTGTGGGCAGAGGACTGGCAAAGACTGGTGTCACCCCAGAGGCATGGGAAATGAAGCAGAGAGCATTCTCATCTCAGCCACTACCAAGGCTTTTGCTTTATTCCAGCTTCTGGGGGTCTCTTGCATCTCTTGACTTGTTGCCCCACCCCCCAGTTTCCAAGTAAACAGCCTAGCTTCTTTCTATCTTGCTTCTTTATCTAGACTCTGCTTCTGTTATCACATGTCCTATTCTGACACCAACTGTTTTCTTCTGTTCCCTTTGAAGCCCCTGAGGCTGCATGGGACACATCTAGATGCACTTTCCATCTTAAGATTTGTGGTTTAGTCACTCGTGCAATTCTCATTTTGCCAGTAAGGAGCTGAAGATTAGAATACTGGTGAGCTGGAGATTCCCAGAACCACCACATCGTAATTTCACCATTTAAAACATAACAAAAGGAGTCAGCAAGATTTCCATGTGTAAAACTATGCCATCTGGGACTGGAAAGATAGCTCATTGCTTAAGAGCATGTGTACTGCCCTTTCAAGAACTAGAGTCCAGGTCCCAGAACTCATATCAGGTGGCTCACAACTGTCATTCTCCAGCTTCAGGCGTATCTGCTGCCTCTGACCTCTGCTGGTGCCTATACTTACACCCCCAAACCCTCTGCCCCCCCACAGATAAATAAATCTTTAAAAGTAGGTCATATCCTGAGTTTGGTGTCACACATCTCTAATCCCAGTACTTGGGAGACAGAGGCAGGAAAATCTAGGCCAGCCTGATCTACATAGAGAGTTCCAGGTCAGTCATGGTGCTGGGAAGCAGCTGGCTGCAAACGGCCCTTCTCACAATCTTCCCTGCTGCCTAGCATCTCTGATTGCACTTTCGCTCTGTGATAAAACTTCCTCCCGTTCCTTACTTTGTCTCTGAATTCTTTCTTTGGCAACAACCTAAAATACTAGGCAGAGATCTTAAGCTAAATCGCTCTCTGTTTGCTCCCTCTCCAGCATTCAAAACAGGCCAAAGCTTCACTGTAGAAAGTTGCATAAGCTGGGAAGAACTTCTTGTTAGCCTACAGTATTATTTAAAAGCTGAGAAAATAGGGTTGGGGGCTGGTTCAGTTAGGAAAGTGCTTGTTGCACAGCTTGAGGACAGGAGTTCAAATTCCAGGCACCCATAAAAGAAGTTAGTTACTACAGTGCTTGACTGCAATCCCTGCTCTGAGGAGACGAGATAGGATGCTCTCTGGGACTCAATGACCAAGTGGTCGGGTCAAATCTGTAATCAATGAGTTCCAGGTTGAGTGAGAAACCCTACCTTTGGTCAAAAAGTCAAGAAGTAATCAAGAAAAACATGCAGGGTTAACCTCTCCCTACACACACACATGCACGAATATACACACTAACACATGCACACATAAATAAATGCAATGAAGACAGATAACTGGATGTGTTAGTCATGTTCATCAGCAAGTGTACCAAATCATGGCGCTAAAGAGACCACATTCACCAGCAACAGAAGCACACAGCTTCCTCTCTTTCTCACGGTCTAAAGTTCGGTGTGCTTCTATTCCCAAACACAAACAGGAGGGACCAAAATCAGGAATCTTCCAAGAACTTTGGATTGTCCCTTCCTACATAGCAAGCCAGTAATAAAATTGCCTAGGCCCTTTCACAGTTAAATAGCATGGCTGGCCCATGAGTAAAGCAAGTCATGTTTATTTTAGAAACAGCTACAAAATTAGGATTTTAAAAGCTCAAACACAGCCCTGTAATTTCATTATGCATTTTGCATTATTGACAAAGTAAGTGGAATTAGAAAGAGTAACCACAGCATTGTGGGGAAAGAAAAAATCAAAGTATTATAGTGTACTTATATTATCTGGTGTGAAATGGACATCAAATGTAATAAGCATATTTTTCACCCCTGTTTTAAATATTATATTTAATTTAGGATACATAGAACACTGCCAACCATTTACAAAGTGGTTAGGCTTTAAATGTAAACTGTTCCCCACAGATTCACATATCTAATGACTTGTCCTCAGCAAGTGGCACTGTTTTCAGAAGCTGTGGAATCATTAGGAGGTGGGGACCTAACTGGAGGAAGTCAGTTACTGGGGATGGGGTCTTAAGATTTACAGCCCCACTCTTTGTCAAGATTATACAAATGCAGCCAAGTTCCCATCACTACAGCCCAAGCTGCTTCTGCCACCACCACACTTTCCCTCTAAGCATGAGCCAATACAATCCTTCCCACTGTAAGCGCTTCCTGTCAGGTTCTTGTTCGTGACGATAGGAAAGTAGCGAATATAGACTATTGGTACAGAGAAGATCGGCTGTTTAGATGATATGCTGACTGTGTTGTTCTCAGAGTTTTGGAACAGGCTTATGGGAGGAATGTTGAGCAGTTAGAGGTGCTGTCTAAAGAAGTTCTAGAATGCTGTGAGTGGCACTGAACAGCCTAAGAGTGGGTCTGTGAAAAAGCAGACTGCCTATGGAAATACGGATAGTAAGCAGGCCACTCACAAGGCTCCGGAGTGAACTTGAGGAAGTCACTGTTACCTTCCAGCCACATCTCACTAGTGTGCTGGGAATTCTAATGAGGCTGAATCAACAGCCACAGACTAATTTGTTTAGCAGAGTAAATTTCCATACAGCATGGAAAGTAGGCCATGGCATGGTTATTCTTCTCAGCCTTTAGTGTGTTGTAAATATGGATTCTAAGCAGAAAGTAGAGCACTGAAATGGCACCAAAAGCCAAAAGTTAGTTGGTGAGGCCAGGAGCAGGAGTTGCTTAAATACAGAGCAGGTGATGAGCAAAAGCACCTGCCACAGGTGTATCCAGCTCACAGAAGTGCTGTGGGGATCCAGTTTCTCTGGGTTTCATGCACTAAAGACCCACAGTTCTCCAAGAATCATCCTAGCCTTCATCACCACCCATCTGGTCATTGACTTAATCATATAATAAATACATATAAATGCTATAGAACTGCTTTAATCTACCACTAGTGAATAGTTAAGTCCCCTAAGAAAGATATGTGGGATGTTGAGATGGTTCAGTGGGTAGAGTGCTTGCCACCAAGCCTGATGACTTGCATGCTCAGCACCCAGAGGGGTGGTTCCACATTAACCTTCAGGCCACGCCCCTTCTCAGGGTCAAGGCGGAGCTTCAGGTGTTGCCCCTGATGATTGGACATCGAGGCTCAGACCCGGATCCTCCCGCTTCTCTCTGCCCTCCATGCCACAGAGAAGCCAGCTCTGGAGGAAGCGAGAACTCAGCAGAGAGCATGTCAGCCCCGCCCCTGAGCCCCGCGCGAAAGCCCCGCCCCTGGCCTCTCGGCCCCGCCCCTGCTCTCTGCTCGGCCCCGCCTCCGGCCTCTCAGGCCCCGCCCCTGCTCTCTGCTCGGCCCCGCCTCCGGCCTCTCGGCCCCGCCCCTGCTCTCTGCTCGGCCCCGGCCTCCGGCCTCTCTGGCCCCGCCTCCGGCCTCTCGGCCCCGCCCCTGCTCTCTGCTCGGCCCCGCCTCCGGCCTCTCGGCCCCGCCTCCGCTCCCGGGCGCTCGCTCAGCTGCTGGGCATCCGCGCTTCTCGGCCATGGAGACCCCTGGGAGTCTGGACAAGAAAGTCAAGCTGAGCGACACCGCGCAGAACGGGGGGAGTGGAGGCCGCGGGCGGGAGCGCGAGGAGCGGGGGCGGCTGTAGCCAAGCACTGTACCCTCAGAAGTTTCTTTCCTCTGTCGTCACTCATTGGTTGCAGAAGCTGAGATGGTAAGCGTGAAGGTGGAGACCGTCCAACTTTGGAGGCTGCAAAGGCCTTGGTTTTAGGTTTAGATGGAATTTTTTTTTGTTCCACAGCTAACAGGATCCTGAGGTTTAAATTCACTCTTGCAAATCATCGCTTGCCCTTGGCAAGTCAGGGGGAAGAAAAAAGCTGTTTCAGGCAGATGTTCTTTTGAAGTCATTAATTTACCATGTCTGCCGTCAGGATCAAGAATTCTTACTGAGTCCTTTCATTCTTTTCCTTAACTTCTTAGAAGGGGGCGGCAGAGATAAAGGGAGACCAGGATATTGGAAGGAGACCTGGACTTCTGGCCTAGGCTCTAGTCCCAACCTTTCATTTGTAAGTTGCACGATCTTGAGGGAAGTCACTCTACTTTGAATCTCAGATGACTGAGGGTGTAACAGTGTGCCCTTTGCAGGATTGTTTTTATGAGTAGAGAAGATAAAGAGCTTGAACAACAGAATTTTATGTGTAGAAAAGAAAGTTGATTAATTGGAGTATTTAATAATAATTTCAGTGGGGTCTCTGGCAGTGGGTCAGTATTTATCCTGGTGTCCTATTTTTTTTCTTGAGAAATAAACAGTTTTGGCAGGTATGCAATATAAGAGCATGTCACAATTCCTTGAAATAAAATACAGTTGTTTTTAGACCTTACCTCATTACACTAAGCGGTCATTTGAGCCCTCAGGCTGGAAGGACATAGTGAAATCCTGGGACTTGGGCTTGGGAGCTTTCCTAAAGGGGTCAGGGAATTTTGGAAGGGTTGTGGAAAATCCTGAGATTCCCAAATCATCCCATCATATGGAGCTGTTGTTGTCTGGCCTAAGGACACTGTGTCTTTAGTCAATAATGTTCTTGGGAAAATGTTTCCCTTGTTTGACTCTTACCTGATTTTCTCCAATTATATGATAGTTTTTGATAACTTCATATAATTCTCTCTTTTTCTTCCATCCTCCTACCCCATTTAAGCAGTGTACAAGACACTATTCTGTTCTAGAAGCTTAGTTAGTCTGGGACATATCCTTTGCAATACCTACCCAAACTAGTGTTTATCTTTTCTACCTTCTACTTGTCCTATCTTCCATATCCCCTATGACCTTCACCTCAGAACCCTCTCAATGAGAATGACCTGTTCCTTCAGGTCAATTATGTACTTAAGAAATTATTTTGGGAATGTCCGTGCTGTGTGATTGTATTTTACTTAACTGCTAGTATCCACTTCCAGGGACTGGTATTTTCTGTCTTTTGGTGTTCATCTTTAGAGACTCTGTTGGTACTTAAATGGAACATGAGACAGAGTGTAGTTCCCTTGGTATATGTAGTGACCTGGGCAATGGCCTTTTATCCTCTGTGCTTCTCAGGATGGATTTACTGGGTAATGGGAGATTCTGTAATGATGCCATGGGGGATATAATTCTTGCAGTATCACTGTCCAGTGTTCACATGTGAGCATTGCTTTTGGTTGCAGTGGGAAAACAAATTAGAAAACTATAGATTTGGTTTCTAGAAGTTCTGAATAATGCATTCCGTTCTCATGTTTGAATTACAAATGTTGCAAATAGTTTAGGAACTTGTAGAAAAATGGTTATGTGGATTGTCTTTCATGAGTACTTTATCAGAATGCTTGTAACTTAGTATTGCAAATAACCACAATGATGTGATTCAGTGAAGATAAGTTCCAGAAGAAAAGGAGTTTCTGATGTGCAGAGATATCTCAAGTGTACAAGGTGCTGCACAGGTACATATGGCAGATTCCCAGTTATGTGCCATAGGCCATGGGATCAGATTTAAAATATCGTTTCTTTTTCTTTGCATCTTTTGTTTTAGGTTCTGGGAACAGTTCTTTCCTTTTTCAATTTATATTAGAAACAACCTTGTTTTACATGTCAATCTCAGTTTCCTCTCCCCTCCTCCTCCCCTGCCCCTCACTGACCCTGTGTTCTATCCCATTTCTGTTCCTGAGTGGAGGGGACATGAATGGTCTTTAATGTCTGCCATATCATTTGGAGCAAGGCATAGGCCTACTCCTCTAAGCTGAGACAGTGTTGCTTTTTGTGGAATGGGCCCCAAAGTCCGTTCATACACTAGGAATAAATTCTGATCTACTACCAGAGGTACCATAGATTACCAAGGCCACCTAACTGACACCCATATACAAGGAGACTGGATCAGTCCTATGCTGGTTGCCCAAGCTATCAGTCTGTGGTCCATGAGTTCCCATTTATTCAGGTCAGCTATTTCTGTGAGTTTTTCCAGTCTGGTATTGACTCATTTCCTCATCACTCCTCCCTATCTGAAACTAGATTCCAGGATTTTGGTTCAATGTTTACTGTACGTGTCTGCTTCTGCTTCCATCAGCTACTGGATGAATGCTCTAGGGTGGCATATCCGGTAGTCAACTATCTCTTCAGAGAAGGGCATTTAAAGTAAACTCTTGACTACTGCTTAGATTGTCAGTTGCTGTCATCCTTGTAGATCACTGGACATTTCCCTAGTGCCAGATTTCTCATTAAACCTATAATGGCTGTGTCTATTATGGTATCTCTTTTCTTACTCTGCTATATTCTACCATTGACTCCTTCTTTCTGCTTCCTCAATTCCTCTTCTCCCCTTCTCATTCTCTTAACTCCCTCTCTCCTCCCCCCATGCTCCCAGTGACCTCAGGAGACCTTGTCCCCTTCCCCTTCTATGGGGGAATGTGCATATCTCTCTTACGTTTCTCCCTGTTTCCTAGTTTCTCTGGGAGTGTGGATTGTAAGATGGTAATCCTTTCTTCCATGTCTAAAACCCATACACAAGTGAGTACATACCGTGTTTTTTTGACTAGGTTACCTCACCCAGGATAATTTCTTCTACTTCCATCCATTTCCCTGTTAATTTTAAGATGCCATTTTTCTGCTCCTTTATGTAAATCTACCATATTTTGTGTATCCATTATTCAGTTTAACGTCATCTAGGTTGCTTCCACTTTGTAGCTATTACAAATAATGCTGGTTTGGACATAGTTGAACAGATGTCCTTGTTGTATGAATATGCATCATTTGGCTATATGCCTATAAGAGGAAATGCTAGATCTTGTGGTACTCTGATTCCCATTTTTCTGAGGAACTGCTGTACTTATTTCCAAAGTAGCTGCGGGACTTTCCAGTTCGACCAGCACTGGAGGAGTGTTCTCCTTTCTCCACTTTGTCTTCATCATAAACAGTCATTGTTTTTGATTTTAGCTATTCTGAAAGGAGCAGTATGCTACCTCAGTGGTGTTTGGATTTGCATTTCCCTGTTGGCTAAGGATGTTGAGCACTTTCTCAAGTGTCTTTCAGCCATTTTGGATTCCTCTATTGAGAAGTATCTATTTCTTTATCCCACTTTCTAATTGGATTTTTTTGGTGTTTTGGTATGAGCTTCTTGTTTTCTTTGCATATGTTGGAAATCAGCCCACTGTGAAATGTCGGATTGATGAATATCTTTTTCCATTTTATGGGTTGCTTTTTGTTTTGTTGACTACAACATTTGACTTACAGAAGCTTCTCAGTTTCAGGAAGTCCCTTTTTTAAATTGTGGATCTTTGTGACTGTCTGTGCTATGGGTGTTGTGTTCACAAAGTGGTCTACTTTACAAATTATTTTACGATACATCCTACATTCTCTTCTAAGAGGGTCAGTGTGGCTGGATTTATGCTGAGGTCTTTGATACATTTAGACTTATGTTTTGTGCATGGTGATAGATAAGGATCTGTCTGCAGTCTTTTACACACCAGCACCCAGTTATTCCATCACTATTTGTTGAAGATACTTTCTTTTTTACATTGTATAATTTTATCTTCATTGTCCAACAACAGGTGTTCTTTTTGGGTGGGGTTCTAGACAGGGTTTCTCTGTGTAGCTTTGGAGCCTATCCTCCACTCGCTCTGGAGACCAGGCTGGCCTCAAACACACAGAGATCTGCCTGCCTCTGGAAGAAGTTGACAGTATCAAGACTTTAAATTGCAAAATCCATAGATGGTCTCTATAGAACTTAATTGGCTGTTGTTGTAGGACACAAAAGATTGGAATGTCAGAGTAATGTCAGACCCTGGTGGCCAGGGTTAGGATTTCAGTGGGTAAAAGTCTCTGCAGGGCACCATGCAGTTGGGCTGACTTATCTGCCTTGAGAGATATGTCTCAATGCATTTTCAGGCTAAAGCCCATGGCTCTTGGGAAACATTGTACTTACTGGTACCTGATGAACTGATGAACTCCATCAGGCAGTCAAGCAATCAGCCTAATCTTTATTTCTCTATATGATTTCTTAGTAATCAAGGAAGTATGTAAGCTTAACAGGAAAATTGTTCTTAGACATTAATCTTTCTTTAAGCTGTATGGCTTGCAATTTTCATGTTTTCCTGCCAACCACAAATGTATTGATCCTGGAAATTGACATTATCTTATACTTCTGATAAAGATATAAAAAGTCTGTTTCCTGTCAATTAAACAGTCATATTCTTGTCTTGCTGTGGCCCTCTAGGCCAACCCTGGCTGCATTCCTTTTTGATTATTTTGGGTGATCTTGGCCTGTTAAGTAAGCACATGTTCTTAGAAGATTTCATGAAAAATTTAGCTGGAGTTCATCAGTGTGATATTTTGGCCCTGAATCTTTCTTAATCTCTACACAGCCAAAGAAAGTGAATAAGGCTGAGTTTAAGAGTAATGGGCTGATGTCTTAGAAAAAATATTGTTTCAGTTGATGTTTATTACTGTTGACTCCTTCAGGTCTGCAGTGAAAAGGACACGAGGACACAAGGAGGAATATATGAAAATCTCTGTTTTGTTATGGCAATCCACTGATGGAAAAGAAACAGTAATTTTCAAGAACGTTCCCTGCTGTTCATTAAAAGCCTAGGAAGGTAGCCCAAGTTTACAATGCTATCCAACAATGGCCTTACCCTATTGAAGGAGTAGGCAAAGTAACTTCTTGTCTCAGGTTAAACATTATTCAAAAACTGGCAAATTTGATTCAAACTTGGTAGTGTCCACAAAATCATTGCAGAATCACCTATTTTTTTTACTCACTATGCAAACAATAAAGATGCAAAATAAAGATGATGGATTCTTCTTCTGTGGTCAGTTCTTCACTATATTACACATCTATGTTTCTGACAATCAGACCCCAAGTGAATAGTCTGTGACAGTTCATTGCATGAAGCAGTGAATATGAAGCTGAGTTGCACTTGAGACGACAGGATATTGAGATATCCATGCTATGAGACATCTGTCATGGGCACTTTCATATGAGAAATGGAAGTAGCAAACGTGTGAGATGGATAAGAAGTGAAGTCCTGGGGTTGTGTGGTTTTTTTTAATCATATTTTTATAATAAAGCTTGGGTGGCATCAGAGACCAGAGCTACCAGTTAACGGACCAAATATAACACAGAGGTTTGGAAAACTGTGGAGAGATTGGAGACTGGAATTAGTAAGGACGGGCTGAAGGAGGATCCTTCTCTGTTTTAGATTTAGAAATGGAAGAGGTAGGAGACACTGATGGCTGATCAACTAGTTCTCTCATCTTCCAGGTTCTTACCCCCATATCTGACTTCTGATTTTTTTCTTAATAAATATTACTAATGCTGAGTGCTGTTGGTGAAAACATTTAATATCAGCACCCAGGGAGCAGTGGTAGGCAGATCTTTGTGAGTTTGGGACCAGTATGGTCTACAAGTGCTCTTTGCAAGACAGCCTCCAAAGCCATAGAGAAACCCTGCCTCAAAAACAAAAAGAAGAAAAAATGATTACTTATGTTAACACTTTATGAGGTGCCTTAAAAGATATGCTAAGTGAAGGAAAATGGGAAGTTAAGACTTCCAGAGATAGATTAAATAATAGATTATTAACTTTATATTTTTCAAATGCTACTGAAAAGGAAAGAACATCATTGGGAGATATTAGATAAAAAAGAAATTGCTAAATTAAAGCAAGCTATATAATTTAGAGATACTTTGAGCTCAGAATAAAAACAAAGATATGTGTTACATCAGGGGAAAAGATTTGCTTTTGTTTCCCCAGGGGTGGAGGGGAACCCAGTGACCATCAAAAATGACAAAGATTATATTCAAACAAACAAATGTTTTTCATAGGATTAAATATAACTTGCCAAAACTAGAAAACTGCAAAAGTATGTTAAGGAAGGTTTTGTTTTGTCTTTCAAAAACATAATATTCTCCAATGAAGGAATATAAAGACCATTGGTGTCATGGGGTTCAAGGACTGTGTCTGCTAGTAAAGTGTATGTGTGTCACTGGGTTCGGAATTTCTGGGACAGTTTTGGGTGTAATAGTGGTACTAACTAAGCTATTTTTACATGTCCAAAAGAGATTTATTTACTATGCTCATTGCAATCATGGTTCTGATTCATAAATATGTTTGACAATTAAGACCAAAATATAGTAGAATACCTTGGAATTAATGATGGTATGGCTTATCATTAGGCACATGAAAAAGTAGGAAAAATAAAAGTTTAATATGTACAAGTCATTGGAAGAAAAGTTGTTAAAACAGGCTTCCACAAAAATATAACTGGTGTTAAAGAAGTTCTCACTATCCTCTTTGTCCAATTCAAGGATAATCAACAAAGTGGTAGTTATTCCCAAATTGTTTGAAACGAAAGCTGCATACTTAATGTAATTTATCATGCTGCCTTAGGTGTGTGCCAGCAAAAATTTCATAGTCTAATAAATTATGGTGTGAAAACAAGCTTAAAATTTAGTCTTTCTCAGCTGGGCCTTGGTGGTGCATGCATTTAATCCCAGCACTCGGGAGGCAGAGGCAGGTAGATCTCTGTGAGTTCCAGGCCAGCCTGGTCTCCAGAACAAGCGACAGGATAGACTCCAAAGCTACACAGAGAAACCCTGTCTTCAAAACAAAACAAAACAAAAAAACAAAGAAAACAAAAAAATAACTTAGTCTTTCTCAGTATGATGGGTTCATTGTTTACTCATACAAAAGGACATACCATACTTCCTTATGAATCTTAATGCATAGTCCTTTTAGTAGTCTGAATGTACTTTCCTCCCATGAGCTCAAAAGGAATGGCATTATTATGAGGTTGTTTACTTGCTGTAGGAATGGACTTGCTGAAGCAAGTGTGTCACTGGGGGGTGGGCCTTATATATACTAATGCCATGAATAGTGTCCCAGACCACTTCCCATTGCCAGTGATCAAGATGTATAATGCCCAGCTCCTTCTATACCACCAGGTCTGCCTGCATTCTCTCATGTTGCAACATGATGATACTTGATAAAAACTCTGAAAATGTAAGCCAACCAATTAAATGTTTTTCCTTAAAAAATTAGCCATAGCCAGGGTGAAGTGGTGCATGCCTTTAATCGCAGCACTCAGGATGCAGAGGCAGGTGGATCTCTGTGAGTTTGAGACCAGCCTGGTCTACAAGAGCTAGTTCCAGGACAGCCTCCAAAGTCACAGGGAAAACCTGTTTTAAAAAGTAAAATAAATATAAGCCATGTACATGGTGTATCTTCACAGCTATACAAAGAAAAACTTGGTCAATACATGATTCATTACACTTTTGAGAGAAAATTTGAGAAACCCTGACAAATTTCCGTTATATAAGATCATATTATACATAGGCTTTTGAAACTGCTCATCACGTGTTATTAATAGAAAACTTAGTATTCAATCATAGACATTCTTTATTTCTTTTTTTTTGTGGGACTCCTAACAGTGGGAGCAGGACTTGTCTTTGTTTTTCTTTTTCTTTTATTTGAATTAGTATCAAGATTGTTTTACATGTCAATCCTACTTCCCTCTCCCTCACCTCCGCTCCTACAACTCCCGCTAACTAAGACATTATCTATCATATACATTCTCTGCTCCCCCTGAATGGTGAGGCCATCCATAGGGTTGACATCAGAGTCTATTGTCTCCTTTGTGAGGGTTCCTAGGCCCACCCCTGTGTGTCTTGGCTCAGGGAGTATCCCTCTATGTGGAATGTGCTCCCATAGTCTACACCTATGCCAGGTATAAGTACTGAACTGCTACTGGAGGTCCTGTAGATTTCCGAGGTTTCCTCAATGAAACCCATGTTCCTGGGTTCTTGATCTGGTATCCCAGCTATCAGTCTGGGGAGCAAGACTTCCCCAATGTTCAGGCCGTCTGTGTCTGTGCGTTTCACCAGCCTGGTCTGGACCCATTTGCTCATCACACAGCCTTCTCTGCAACTGGATTCCATTTCAGTTCAGTGAGTAATTGTGGGTGTCTGTGAGGGCTATCCGGTGGCATATAAGTCAGTCATCAATCTCATTATCAGGGGAGGGCATTTAAGGTAGCCTCCCCTTTCTTGCTTAGATTGTTACCTGGTGTCATCTTTGTATATCTCCAGACATTTCTCTTGTGCCTGATTTCTATTTTATGTAATGTACAATAACAGCTATTTAACTCATGAAAACCCTCAGATCCAGGATCCCAGCTGCTTGGCGGTGCTGGGCTCCATCCCTCCTGGCTCGCCCCATTCCCACCTGCTCCATTCATCCGTTTATTAATTTATTCACTCATTTGTTCATTAGTATATTTATTCATAGACTGGGGCAGAAGCGAGCACGCACACACGGGGGAGCTCATTAATGAACCCCCAGCCACCATCATGCTCACCCCACCCTGCTCTCCAGCTAGCCTGCTGGCCATTCCTAAACTGCAACACTGACTGCTGCCTGGCTGCTGCCTGCATTCAGTTCACATGACAACACAGCTGGTTCAATCACTGATTCACTGATTCCCTGGTTCATTCACTTACCAAGTCAGCCAGGGGAGCCAGAGGTTCCTAGAGAAGTTTCCCCAGCGCCCTGCAGAGAACTTGCTCAGGACTACATTTCCCAGCGTGCCCTGCACTCCTGACACAACTCTCTTCTGCCCACCCTGCTCTGGCTTCATCCTGGCTTGTTAGAAACCTTTGGACACTGTTAGGATTCTTTCCTGTGATTTTTTTCCAGGGGTGGAAGACAGGCGAGGGAGGGGTGAGAATAGTGTAATGAAGAAAGGGAGGATGTAGAGCCCTCTGCTCCATCCCCGTGTTGTGTTTCCCAAGTGAACTTTTCCTAATTCATTTTGAGTTGGTCTGATTTAGATTGCAGCATCCTGAGAGAGGCTCTTTGATGTGTAGAAACTCTTGAATTTCCCCTGGAGGAAAAGGGGAAGTTGCTATGGAGACCAGGAAGTCATCAGGGTCTACAATCTGAGCCTGAGGCGAGTGCTATTGAAATGCGTATTGTTGCAGATCTACAAAAAGGATTTTTTTCTTGTGTTGGAGGCATGGCCAGGAACCACAATACTGTGTCTTTAAGCATACTCTAACCCTATGGGAGGCGCTCTTGTCACTCAAGCCCCACTAACCAATCAGGCCCTCCATGAGACCTGCCAGTCAGAAGAAGTGCTGGGCTCTTCCTGACACCAGGCTTCCAGTTTGTTTTGAAGAGGAGACTGCAATTTTGTTTGCTGTGGTGCCATTGCTGCTGCACGGAACTGAGCAGAAAGCTTCATTGATCTGGAAAACCTCAAAATGGTGAGCTAGGGGATGCTGTCTGCAGATTGGGAGGAACAGATGGTGAGGTGTGGCAGACAGTGTAGTGAGTCCTCCCTGTATCTGTGGGGAGAGTGCGACCTGATTCACTGTCTTATAAAATCCCAATTGGCTCATGTAAATTCTTTAACCTAGGGGGAGGTCTCTCACTAATTTTCCTCTATAGGCATAATTTGATGAGAATATTGGGAGCAGGGAAAACTGATAGTCTGGTTTCTAGAAGTTCTGAATGTTGCATTCCATTTTCAGGTTTTTATTATAGATATTGCCAATAGTTTAGGAACTTGTAAAAAAAATGGTGATGTGGATTGTCTTTCACCAACACATGATTAAAATGCTTGTAACATGGTGGTACAAATAACCACAATGATATGATTCAGTGAAGTTTAGTTCCAGGGGAGAAAAGGAATTTCTGATGTGTAGAGATTTCTCAAGTGTGCATGGTGCTGTGCAAGTAGATTGGGCAAATTCCATGTGATGTGTCATTATCCATGAAATCGGGTTTAAAATGTATTACAAGTCTCTAGTCCTTGTAGCATGTGGCCATAAGGACTGTTTCATGTTTTCAAAATAATTTTTGAGATTATATGTGCATCATACTCACATTGTCTTCTATCTCCAAGCCCAATCAATACCCCATTGTTTTCTAAACTGTGGTCTGGTTTTCGTTAACACAATTTCACAGTAACCACTGTTAGTGTGTGAGTATGTGCTGGAAGGACTGTGCTGTCTGAGTTATATGGTGACCCATAGGCAATGTGGGTATTTTTTTTGGGGGGTGTTAGTAGTCAGGAATACTAGTGTCAGACAATTATTGGGTTTTTGTCATGGTTCCTTCTGCCTTTGCTGAAATGAGTTGTAAGCAAGACCACAAGTTATACAATGGTGACTTTGGTGTTCAGAGCATGTCTGTTGAGCTATCATTTTATTTAGTTATTTAGTTCTTGACTGCTTGGTTTTTAAAGACAGGGTTTCCCATGTAACAGTCATGGCTATACTGGATCCACCTAGTAAACCAGTTTGGTATTAACTCACAGAGATCTTACTGCCTCTGCCTCCCAAGTGCTGATATTAAAGATATGTGCCACCACCACCCAGTGAGCTTTTAATTCTCTTGGGACCTGAATGGAACATGAGCCAGGTTTTAGTTCTCTTGATACATCTGTTGACCTTTGAAGTGGCCTTTGTCCTCTGTGTCTATCAATATGGATTTACTGGGTAATGGGAAACTTTGCAGCCTTGGCATGGGAGGATATATTTCGTGCAGCATCACAGCCAAGTGTTCACATATGGGCACTGCTTTTTTTGCAGTAGGAAGATAGATTAGAAAATTGAATGTTTGGTTTCTAGAAGTTCTGAATATTGCAGTCCATTTTGACGTTTTTATTATAAATATTGCAATTAGTTTAGGAACTTGCAGAAAACTGACCATGTGAATCGTCTTTCACCAATACATGATTAAAATGCTTGTAACGTCGTGGTGCAAATAACCACAATGATGTGATTCAGTGAAGTTTACTTCCAGGGGAGAAAAGATTTTCTCATGTGTAGGGATTTCTCAAGTGTGTATGGTGCTGTGCAGGTAGATTGGGCAGATTCCATGTGATGTGCCATAATCCATAAAATCAGATTAAAAATCATTTTTGTCTTTTCTTTTTTTGGTTAAGGAAGCATTTCTTTCTTTTTTTAATGTAAACTAGAAACAAACTTGTTGTACATGTCAATCACAGTTCCCTCTCCATCACCTCCTATGCTGCCCCTCAGTGACCCCTTATTTAATCCACTTTCTGCTTCTCAAGGAAGGTGAGGCCACTATGAGTGATTTTCAAAGTCTTTCATATACCTTGGATAAAGGCCCAGGACCTCCCCTGTGTCTCCAGGCTGAGAGACTGATGGTTTATGTGGAATGGGCTCCCAAAGACATTTGTATAACATGAATAAATAGTAATTCACTACCACATGCCCCACAGATTTCCCAGTCCTCTTACCTGACACTCATGTTTGGGGGGGCCTGGATCAGTCCTATGCTGGTTTCCCAGCTATCAGTCTGGGGTCAGTGAGCTCCACTTTGTTCAGGTCAGCTGTTTTTGTGAGTTTCTCCACCCTGATCTTGACCCATTTGCTCATCACTCCTCCCTATATGAAACTAGATTCCAGGAGTTTGGCTCCTTGTTTAGCTGAAGGTGTCTGCTTCTGCTTTCATCAGCAACTGGATGAAGGCTCTAGGATGTCATATAAGGTAGTCAAAGATTTCATTACCAGAGAAGGGCATTTAAGGTGACCCCTGGACTGTTGCTTAGATTGTTATTTGGTGTCATTCTTGTAAACTTCTGGACATTTACCTAGTGCCAGATTTATCTCTAAACCCATAATGGCTCCATCTATTATGGTATCGCTTTTTCTTACTCTCCTCTATTCTTCCCCTGACTCAATTTCCTGCTCCCTCATGTCCTCCTCTCCCCTCCTCTTATCCCCTTCTCATTCTTCTAACTCCATCTCCCCTCTCCCATGCTCCCAATTAACTCAGGAGATATTGTCCCTTTCCTGTTCTCTGGGTTATCTATGTCTTGCTTAAGATGCTCCTTGTTTCCTAGCTTGTCTGGCGGTGTGGATTGTATGATGGAAATCCTTTGTTCCATGTCAAAAACCCATATATAAATGAGTATATGTGATGTGTGTCTTTTTGTTACTGGGTTGCCTTACTCAGGAAGCTTTATTCTACTTCCATCCATTTGCCTGTGAATTTTAAGATTCCATTGTTTTTTTCTGCTGGGTAGTACTTCATGTTGTAAATATACCATATTTTCTCTATACATTATTCAGTGTAGGGTCATCTATGTTGCTTCAGGTTTTGGCTATTACAAATAAGGCTGCTATGATCACAGTTTAAAAGATGTCCTTCTTGTTTAAATGTTCATATTTTAGCCTACAAGTGGAATTGCTGAATCTTGTACACTGATTCCCATATTACTGAGAAACCGCCATACTGATTTCCAAATTGGCTGTATGAATTTTCACTCCCACCAGCAGTGTAGGAGTGTTCTCTTTTCTCCACACACTCTCCAGCATAAACTGTTATTGTTTTTTTTTTATTTTAGCCATTATAATGGAATAATATGCTACTTCAGAGTTGTTTTGATTTGCATTTCCCTGATGTCTAAGAATGTTGAGCACATTCTTAAGTGTTTTTCTGCCATTTTAGATTCCTCTACTGAGAAGTCTCTATTTAATTCTCTTCCCCACTTTTTAATTGGATTCTTTGGTGTTTTGGTGATGAGGCTCTTTACTTCTTTGTGTATTTTGGAAATCAGCCCCCTGTCAAATGTGGGGATGATGAATATCTTTTCCCATTCTATGGGGCTGCCCTTTTGTCTTGTTGACTATGTCAGTTGACTTACAGATGCTTCTGAGTTTCAGGAGGTCCCATTTATTAATTGTGCAACTCTGTATCTGTGCTGCTGGTATTATGTTCAGGAAGTGTTCTACTGTACAAATTCATTGAGGCTACCTCCTAATTACTTTTCTAAGAGGTTCAGTGTGGCTGCATTTATGTTGTGGTCTTTGGTCCATTTGGACTTAAGTTTTGTGCATGGTGATATATATGGATTGTATGCAGTCTTTTACATGCCAGCACCCATTTATGCCAGCACTATTTGGTGAAGATGCCCCTTTTTACCTTCTTTAATTTTGCTTCATTGTCCAACATCAGGTATTCATAGTTATGTGTGACCATATCATGGTTTTCAATTTGATTACATTGGTTTACATGTGTTTTAAATTATTTTTCTAGGTTGGTTTGTTATTGAGCATCAGTGGGGTTGTATGCACATGAAACAAAAGGAATTATTAGGAGCTTCTGATCCATAGTCAGAGATCACCTTCATTTCTGGAGACAGTTCTAGGGCATGGTGCTTCTCTTTTTGGAAGAAATATCAGTAGCCCTAGGGTCAGAAACAATAGTTCAAGGGTCATTTTGAGGAAATTTTGTGAAAGTTGTGAAGTCTGTGTTTATTTAATTTTATATCACAGGGAGCTGGGTATCATTGGTGAAGATCAGCCTTTTCCTTTCCTCTGTTTTCTTCTGTCTTTTGATTAAAAGTTGACAATATTTACCTGCCTTTTTTCTTGGCATTTTCTCAATGATCCTTTCATTCTTTCCAAAATATTTTATATATTTTTGATTGTTGTACTTTGTGACAAGTTTAGACCTCATATTATGTGAATCTGTGTACTGATTTTTGTAATGTATAATTTAACCTATTTATATACATTTACATAAAAATGTTGGACCTTCAGCAATGTATCTTCATAAAATTTCTTATGTTATCAGTTATGAATGTTTTGCTTTTGGGTGAAGTTGCTGTGGATAGAAGATTTACGTTTTATCTTTATCTTGGATGGTTGCCTCTTCCTATTTTCTTGCATACTGGCAAATTTGTGTTCTCCAGTTGTTGCAGTCTTCATGTTTGAGTCTATGTTGTGTAAGTGATTGATATGATTAATACAGTTGCTTTGGCTAAATTGATCAGGTATCCACTTGACAAAACCTTGGAACATCTGAGAGAAAACTGATTGAATGTGTTTTTAGATCAGAATGTTTGATTTATGCCTGGAAAATATTGTGTTAACTGATGCTTTATGTGGGAATAAGACTTCATGTTATCTCTGAGAAAGTGCATCTGGGCTTTTTAAGAGAGATAGCTGAGCACAAGATAATATCAAAGAAAAAGAGAAAATCAAGACACAATGATTCCACATGTTTTCCCTTCAATGACTGACTTGAGTTTCTCTCCTAAGTTCCCACAATGATAGAATCTGGCCTTGGAGTAACAAACAAATCTGTTCATTACAGGAGTAGCTTTTATTTAGATAATTTAATCACAGCAAAAGAGAAGAATGTTGGTAGTCTGAATGTAATTGGACCCATCAGCTCACGGAGCATGGCAGTCGTTGCTACCATACTTAACTATGTTCAAACAGCCACCACTGGCAGACATCAAAGTTGACTTTAAGATATATTGTCATTTACCTGGGCCCTGTGGTGAGATTAAGGTGGACCACTTCTGCATTTCAGGAAAGGATTTCAGGATGAGTCAATGATAATCAGAGTTGGAATATTATGTTGAGACAGGATTTCCCTCTATATTTTTGGCTGTCCTTGAACTCAGAATGCAGATGACTTTGGCGTAGAATTCACAGTAGTTTCTTTGACTCTGCTGCCCACGTCTTGGAATATATGTTGTATGTCCAAACATCCTATTATAATTTTATTATTTATTCATTTATGTCTATTTATATTTATGTGATTTTTAGGTGTGGAATTTGGGCATGTGTCTCATGGTTTTGGTGCAAATATCAGAGAATACTTAGGGTGCTTGTCTTTTACAGTTAGGATGTTTGAGATAGGGTCTCTAGGTTTCCATGTGACATAAATATAATTTTCAGGATTTCCTCTGTCAGTGTGGTGGGTCCTCCCTGTATCTTGGTGGAGGAATGCAGCCAGATTCCCTGTCTTGTGAATTCCCATGTGGTCCATGTAAATTATCTGACATAGGAAGAGGTGTTTCACAAGCTTTGCTCTGTGGATTAATCTGATCAGAGTATTGACAGGAAGCTGGGTGTAGGAGCAAGTTTCTAGTCAACTTCAACATTCTTGATGAATATATGGAAATCAGCTTGCCTAACTCAGAGAGGCATAGATTTTCCAGAATCTTCTTGGCATTCAACTCTGCATTTAACATTTATATGTTATCTCCATTGACAGTAAATTTTGTGCCAGATGAAATACTAGCTTTTTTATTGAGAAGACCATAGTTTTGGAAGGAGAACAGATGACAGTTATTTGAAAATAAAACACAGTTGGGTTAAGAACTCACCTCATCAAGCAAGGCCTTCATTTAAGCCCTCAGGTAGGGAGGACCTAGTAATAGCCTGGGATGTAGGGCTTGGGAGCTTTCATTGAGGCCTGATGTATTGACAATAAAACTAAGCTCCTTCTCTAAAACCTGCAATATATTTGGGAGAAATTGTAATGGTGTGGGGCCAGGAACATTTTAGAAGGATTTTGTATGTCATAAGTCAGTCATGTTCTTCAGATACTCTGTTTCCCTAGTGTGATATTGTTTGCTAACCTCTTCCCGAATTTCTCCATTATTAATAGTTTCTGATGGATTCATATTT
>NW_023276808.1:8087531-8118012 GCF_003668045.3 Cricetulus griseus
TTCACTTGGGAAACACAGCACGGGGATGGAGCAGAGGGCTCTACATCCTCCCTTTCTTCATTACACTATTCTCACCCCTCCCTCGCCTGTCTTCCACCCCTGGAAAAAAATCACAGGAAAGAATCCTAACAGTGTCCAAAGGTTTCTAACAAGCCAGGATGAAGCCAGAGCAGGGTGGGCAGAAGAGAGTTGTGTCAGGAGTGCAGGGCACGCTGGGAAATGTAGTCCTGAGCAAGTTCTCTGCAGGGCGCTGGGGAAACTTCTCTAGGAACCTCTGGCTCCCCTGGCGGACTTGGTAAGTGAATGAACCAGGGAATCAGTGAATCAGTGATTGAACCAGCTGTGTTGTCATGTGAACTGAATGCAGGCAGCAGCCAGGCAGCAGTCAGTGTTGCAGTTTAGGAATGGCCAGCAGGCTAGCTGGAGAGCAGGGTGGGGTGAGCATGATGGTGGCTGGGGGTTCATTAATGAGCTCCCCCGTGTGTGCGTGCTCGCTTCTGCCCCAGTCTATGAATAAATATACTAATGAACAAATGAGTGAATAAATTAATAAACGGATGAATGGAGCAGGTGGGAATGGGGCGAGCCAGGAGGGATGGAGTCCAGCACCGCCAAGCAGCTGGGATCCTGGATCTGAGGGTTTTCATGAGTTAAATAGCTGTTATTGTACATTACATAAAATAGAAATCAGGCACAAGAGAAATGTCTGGAGATATACAAAGATGACACCAGGTAACAATCTAAGCAAGAAAGGGGAGGCTACCTTAAATGCCCTCCCCTGATAATGAGATTGATGACTGACTTATATGCCACCGGATAGCCCTCACAGACACCCACAATTACTCACTGAACTGAAATGGAATCCAGTTGCAGAGAAGGCTGTGTGATGAGCAAATGGGTCCAGACCAGGCTGGTGAAACGCACAGACACAGACGGCATGAACATTCGGGAAGTCTTGCTTCCCAGACTGATAGCTGGGATACCAGATCAAGAACCCAGGAACATGGGTTTCATTGAGGAAACCTCGGAAATCTACAGGACCTCCAGTAGCAGTTCAGTACTTATACCTGGCATAGGTGTAGACTATGGGAGCACATTCCACATAGAGGGATACTCCCTGAGCCAAGACACACAGGGGTGGGCCTAGGAACCCTCACAAAGGAGACAATAGACTCTGATGTCAACCCTATGGATGGCCTCACCATTCAGGGGGAGCAGAGAATGTATATGATAGATAATGTTTTAGTTAGCGGGAGTTGTAGGAGCGGAGGTGAGGGAGAGGGAAGTAGGATTGACATGTAAAACAATCTTGATACTAATTCAAATAAAAGAAAAAGAAAAACAAAGACAAGTCCTGCTCCCACTGTTAGGAGTCCCACAAAAAAAAGAAATAAAGAATGTCTATGATTGAATACTAAGTTTTCTATTAATAACACGTGATGAGCAGTTTCAAAAGCCTATGTATAATATGATCTTATATAACGGAAATTTGTCAGGGTTTCTCAAATTTTCTCTCAAAAGTGTAATGAATCATGTATTGACCAAGTTTTTCTTTGTATAGCTGTGAAGACACACCATGTACATGGCTTATATTTATTTTACTTTTTAAAACAGGTTTTCCCTGTGACTTTGGAGGCTGTCCTGGAACTAGCTCTTGTAGACCAGGCTGGTCTCAAACTCACAGAAATCTGCCTGCCTCTGCATCCTGAGTGCTGCGATTAAAGGCATGCACCACTTCACCCTGGCTATGGCTAATTTTTTAAGGAAAAACATTTAATTGGTTGGCTTACATTTTCAGAGTTTTTATCAAGTATCATCATGTTGCAACATGAGAGAATGCAGGCAGACCTGGTGGTATAGAAGGAGCTGGGCATTATACATCTTGATCACTGGCAATGGGAAGTGGTCTGGGACACTGTTCATGGCATTAGTATATATAAGGCCCACCCCCCAGTGACACACTTGCTTCAGCAAGTCCATTCCTATAGCAAGAAAACAACCGCATAATAATGCCATTCCTTTTGAGCTCATGGGAGGAAAGTACATTCAGACTACTAAAAGGACTATGCATTAAGATTCATAAGGAAGTATGGTATATCCTTTTGTATGAGTAAACAATGAACCCATCATACTGAGAAAGACTAAGTTTTTTTTTTGTTTTCTTTGTTTTTTTGTTTTGTTTTGTTTTGAAGACAGGGTTTCTCTGTGTAGCTTTGGAGTCTATCCTGTCGCTTGTTCTGGAGACCAGGCTGGCCTGGAACTCACAGAGATCTACCTGCCTCTGCCTCCCGAGTGCTGGGATTAAATGCATGCACCACCAAGGCCCAGCTGAGAAAGACTAAATTTTAAGCTTGTTTTCACACCATAATTTATTAGACTATGAAATTTTTGCTGGCA
Organism: Cricetulus griseus; assembly: GCF_003668045.3. Lineage (NCBI taxonomy): Eukaryota > Metazoa > Chordata > Mammalia > Rodentia > Cricetidae > Cricetulus > Cricetulus griseus. Next base: position 8,089,929 of record NW_023276808.1, read on the forward strand.
CACACCTAAGGCAGCATGATAAATTACATTAAGTATGCAGCTTTCATTTCAAACAATTTGGGAATAACTACCACTTTGTTGATTATCCTTGAATTGGACAAAGAGGATAGTGAGAACTTCTTTAACACCAGTTATATTTTTGTGGAAGCCTGTTTTAACAACTTTTCTTCCAATGACTTGTACATATTAAACTTTTATTTTTCCTACTTTTTCATGTGCCTAATGATAAGCCATACCATCATTAATTCCAAGGTATTCTACTATATTTTGGTCTTAATTGTCAAACATATTTATGAATCAGAACCATGATTGCAATGAGCATAGTAAATAAATCTCTTTTGGACATGTAAAAATAGCTTAGTTAGTACCACTATTACACCCAAAACTGTCCCAGAAATTCAGAACCCAGGGACACACATACACTTTACTAGCAGACACAGTCCTTGAACCCCATGACACCAATGGTCTTTATATTCCTTCATTGGAGAATATTATGTTTTTGAAAGACAAAACAAAACCTTCCTTAACATACCTTTGCAGTTTTCTAGTTTTGGCAAGTTATATTTAATCCTATGAAAAACATTTGTTTGTTTGAATATAATCTTTGTCATTTTTGATGGTCACTGGGTTCCCCTCCACCCCTGAGGAAACAAAAGCAAATCTTTTCCCCTGATGTAACACATATCTTTGTTTTTATTCTGAGCTCAAAGTATCTCTAAATTATATAGCTTGCTTTAATTTAGCAATTTCTTTTTTATCTAATATCTCCCAATGATGTTCTTTCCTTTTCAGTAGCATTTGAAAAATATAAAGTTAATAATCTATTATTTAATCTATCTCTGGAAGTCTTAACTTCCCATTTTACTTCACTTAGCATATCTTTTAAGGCACCTCATAAAGTGTTAACATAAGTAATCATTTTTTCTTCTTTTTGTTTTTGAGGCAGGGTTTCTCTATGGCTTTGGAGGCTGTCTTGCAAAGAGCACTTGTAGACCATACTGGTCCCAAACTCACAAAGATCTGCCTACCACTGCTCCCTGGGTGCTGATATTAAAGGTTTTCACCAACAGCACTCAGCATTAGTAATATTTATTAAGAAAAAATCAGAAGTCAGATATGGGGGTAAGAACCTGAAAGATGAGAGAACTAGTTGATCAGCCATCAGTGTCTCCTACCTCTTCCATTTCTAAATCTAAAACAGAGAAGGATCCTCCCTCATCCCATCCTTACTAATTCCAGTCTCCAATCTCTCCACAGTTTTCCAAACCTCTGTGTTATATTTGGTCAGTTAACTGGTAGCTCTGGTCTCTGATGCCACCCAAGCTTTATTATAAAAATATGATTAAAAAAAACCACACAACCCCAGGACTTCACTTCTTATCCATCTCACACGTTTGCTACTTCCATTTCTCATATGAAAGTGCCCATGACAGATGTCTCATAGCATGGATGTCTCAATATCCTGTCGTCTCAAGTGCAACTCAGCTTCATATTCACTGCTTCATGCAATGAACTGTCACAGACTATTCACTTGGGGTCTGATTGTCAGAAACATAGATGTGTAATATAGTGAAGAACTGACCACAGAAGAAGAATCCATCATCTTTATTTTGCATCTTTATTGTTTGCATAGTGAGTAAAAAAAATAGGTGATTCTGCAATGATTTTGTGGACCCTACCAAGTTTGAATCAAATTTGCCAGTTTTTGAATAATGTTTATCCTGAGACAAGAAGTTACTTTGCCTACTCCTTCAATAGGGTAAGGCCATTGTTGGATAGCATTGTAAACTTGGGCTACCTTCCTAGGCTTTTAATGAACAGCAGGGAACGTTCTTGAAAATTACTCTTTCTTTTCCATCAATGGATTGCCATAACAAAACAGAGATTTTCATATATTCCTCCTTGTGTCCTCGTGTCCTTTTCACTGCAGACCTGACGGAGTCAACAGTAATAAACATCAACTGAAACAATATTTTTTCTAAGACATCAGCCCATTACTCTTAAACTCAGCCTTATTCACTTTCTTTGGCTGTGTAGAGATTAAGAAAGATTCAGGGCCAAAATATCACACTGATGAACTCCAGCTAAATTTTTCATGAAATCTTCTAAGAACATGTGCTTACTTAACAGGCCAAGATCACCCAAAATAATCAAAAAGGAATGCAGCCAGGTTTGGCCTAGAGGGCCACAGCAAGACAAGAATATGACTGTTTAATTGACAGGAAACAGACTTTTTATATCTTTATCAGAAGTATAAGATAATGGCAATTTCCAGGATCAATACATTTGTGGTTGGCAGGAAAACATGAAAATTGCAAGCCATACAGCTTAAAGAAAGATTAATGTCTAAGAACAATTTTCCTGTTAAGCTTACATACTTCCTTGATTACTAAGAAATCATATAGAGAAATAAAGATTAGGCTGATTGCTTGACTGCCTGATGGAGTTCATCAGTTCATCAGGTACCAGTAAGTACAATGTTTCCCAAGAGCCATGGGCTTTAGCCTGAAAATGCATTGAGAAATATCTCTCAAGGCAGATAAGTCAGCCCAACTGCATGGTGCCCTGCAGAGACTTTTACCCACTGAAATCCTAACCCTGGCCACCAGGGTCTGACATTACTCTGACATTCCAATCTTTTGTGTCCTACAACAACAGCCAATTAAGTTCTATAGAGACCATCTATGGATTTTGCAATTTAAAGTCTTGATACTGTCAACTTCTTCCAGAGGCAGGCAGATCTCTGTGTGTTTGAGGCCAGCCTGGTCTCCAGAGCGAGTGCAGGATAGGCTCCAAAGCTACACAGAGAAACCCTGTCTAGAACCCCACCCAAAAAGAACACCTGTTGTTGGACAATGAAGATAAAATTATACAATGTAAAAAAGAAAGTATCTTCAACAAATAGTGATGGCATAACTGGGTGCTGGTGTGTAAAAGACTGCAGACAGATCCTTATCTATCACCATGCACAAAACATAAGTCTAAATGTATCAAAGACCTCAGCATAAATCCAGCCACACTGACCCTCTTAGAAGAGAATGTAGGATGTATCGTAAAATAATTTGTAAAGTAGACCACTTTGTGAACACAACACCCATAGCACAGACAGTCACAAAGATCCACAATTTAAAAAAGGGACTTCCTGAAACTGAGAAGCTTCTGTAAGTCAAATGTTGTAGTCAACAAAACAAAAAGCAACCCATAAAATGGAAAAAGATATTCATCAATCCGACATTTCACAGTGGGCTGATTTCCAACATATGCAAAGAAAACAAGAAGCTCATACCAAAACACCAAAAAAATCCAATTAGAAAGTGGGATAAAGAAATAGATACTTCTCAATAGAGGAATCCAAAATGGCTGAAAGACACTTGAGAAAGTGCTCAACATCCTTAGCCAACAGGGAAATGCAAATCCAAACACCACTGAGGTAGCATACTGCTCCTTTCAGAATAGCTAAAATCAAAAACAATGACTGTTTATGATGAAGACAAAGTGGAGAAAGGAGAACACTCCTCCAGTGCTGGTCGAACTGGAAAGTCCCGCAGCTACTTTGGAAATAAGTACAGCAGTTCCTCAGAAAAATGGGAATCAGAGTACCAAAAGATCTAGCATTTCCTCTTATAGGCATATAGCCAAATGATGCATATTCATACAACAAGGACATCTGTTCAACTATGTCCAAACCAGCATTATTTGTAATAGCTACAAAGTGGAAGCAACCTAGATGACGTTAAACTGAATAATGGATACACAAAATATGGTAGATTTACATAAAGGAGCAGAAAAATGGCATCTTAAAATTAACAGGGAAATGGATGGAAGTAGAAGAAATTATCCTGGGTGAGGTAACCTAGTCAAAAAAACATGGTATGTACTCACTTGTGTATGGGTTTTAGACATGGAAGAAAGGATTACCATCTTACAATCCACACTCCCAGAGAAACTAGGAAACAGGGAGAAACGTAAGAGAGATATGCACATTCCCCCATAGAAGGGGAAGGGGACAAGGTCTCCTGAGGTCACTGGGAGCATGGGGGGAGGAGAGAGGGAGTTAAGAGAATGAGAAGGGGAGAAGAGGAATTGAGGAAGCAGAAAGAAGGAGTCAATGGTAGAATATAGCAGAGTAAGAAAAGAGATACCATAATAGACACAGCCATTATAGGTTTAATGAGAAATCTGGCACTAGGGAAATGTCCAGTGATCTACAAGGATGACAGCAACTGACAATCTAAGCAGTAGTCAAGAGTTTACTTTAAATGCCCTTCTCTGAAGAGATAGTTGACTACCGGATATGCCACCCTAGAGCATTCATCCAGTAGCTGATGGAAGCAGAAGCAGACACGTACAGTAAACATTGAACCAAAATCCTGGAATCTAGTTTCAGATAGGGAGGAGTAATGAGGAAATGAGTCAAGACCAGAATGGAAAAACTCACAGAAATAGCTGACCTGAATAAATGGGAACTCATGGACCACAGACTGATAGCTTGGGCAACCAGCATAGGACTGATCCAGTCTCCTTGTATATGGGTGTCAGTTAGGTGGCCTTGGTAATCTATGGTACCTCTGGTAGTAGATCAGAATTTATTCCTAGTGTATGAAGGGACTTTGGGGCCCATTCCACAAAAAGCAACACTGTCTCAGCTTAGAGGAGTAGGCCTATGCCTTGCTCCAAATGATATGGCAGACATTAAAGACCATTCATGTCCCCTCCACTCAGGAACAGAAATGGGATAGAACACAGGGTCAGTGAGGGGCAGGGGAGGAGGAGGGGAGAGGAAACTGAGATTGACATGTAAAACAAGGTTTTTTCTAATATAAATTGAAAAAGGAAAGAACTGTTCCCAGAACCTAAAACAAAAGATGCAAAGAAAAAGAAACGATATTTTAAATCTGATCCCATGGCCTATGGCACATAACTGGGAATCTGCCATATGTACCTGTGCAGCACCTTGTACACTTGAGATATCTCTGCACATCAGAAACTCCTTTTCTCCCCTGGAACTTATCTTCAATGAATCACATCACTGTGGTTATTTGCAATATTAAGTTACAAGCATTTTAATAAAGTACTCATGAAAGACATTCCACATAACCATTTTTCTACATGTTCCTAAACTATTTGCAACATTTGTAATACAAACATGAAAACGGAATGCATTATTCAGAACTTCTAGAAACCAAATCTATAGTTTTCTAATTTGTTTTCCCACTGCAACCAAAAGCAATGCTCACATGTGAACACTGGACAGTGATACTGCAAGAATTATATCCCCCCATGGCATGACTACAGATTTCCCCATTACCCAGTAAATCCATCACTAGAAGCACAGAGGACAAAGGCCATTGCCCAGGTCACTACATATACCAATGGAACTACACTCTGTCTCATGTTCCATTTAAGTCCCAACCGAGTTGAAACTCACTGGGTGTTGGTGGCACACTCCTTTAATAACAGCCCTTGGGAGGCAGAGGCAATAAGATCTCTGTGAGTTCATACCAGACTTGTCTACAAGGTGAGTCCCAGTACAGCCATGAATGTTTCAGAGGTAAAACTTTTCTTGAAAAACAAGTAGTCAATAACTAACTAAATAAATAAATGAAATGATAGCTCAAAAGACCTGCTCTGAAAACCATATACTCACCATGGTATAGCTTGTGTTTTTTCCTACAATTCAGTTCAGCAAAGCCAGAAGATAACAATGGTAAGAAACCACAAAACACCTGCCACTAGTTATCCTGACAGCAAACCTTCCCCAGAACCCCCATATCAATTGACTCAGATATCACAGTCCTTCCACCTCTGTCCTTACAGCACAGTCGACAGAGCCCTAGTCTAGAAAGTTTGTATTTTAGTAGTCATTCCTCCTCTCATGTACAGCACATCCTATTCCCCATCCAACGCACAGGGTCCTTTGTGTTCATTTTCCATTACACACTCAATGTCCATTGCAGCAAACCCATTGCCTCAGAGCTGGGAAATCCTGTAACCAAACACAGGTAACCTTCACCCAGTAACAGGTGGTACTGTGAAATCGAGTTCAAGAAAAACAGGCCAGGAATTAGAAAACAATGTAGTTTTGATAGGGCTTGGAGGCAGAAAAGACTGTGTGAATATGATGCATTTATAATCTCAAAAATTATTTTGAAAAGTTGAAACAGGCTTTATGGCCAAGTGCTCCAGAGACTAGAGTCTTAATTTTCCCTTTTACTTTACTGAGCATATCTTTTAAGGCACCTTATAAAGTGTTAATATAAGTAATCATTTTTTTGTCCTTTTGGTTTTTGAGGCAGGGTTTCTCTGTGGCTTTGGAGCCTCTCTTGGAAACAGTTCTTTTAGACCAGGATGGTCTCAAACACACAAAGACCGCCTACCACTGCTTACTGATTCCTGGTTTTACAGGTTTGCACCACCACCACCTGGCATAAATGATATTTATTAAGAAAAATCAGAAGTCAGATATGGGGTAAGAACCTGGGTCCCCGCCCCCGGCTCCCGCAGGATGCACGGGCAGCCCGCGCTTCCCACAGCCGCCCCCGCTCCTCGCGCTCCCGCCCGCGGCCTCCACTCCCCCGTTCTGAGCGGTGTCGCTCAGCTTGACTTTCTTGTCCAGACTCCCAGGGGTCTCCATGGCCGAGAAGCGCGGATGCCCAGCAGCTGAGCGAGCGCCCGGGAGCGGAGGCGGGGCCGAGAGGCCGGAGGCGGGGCCGAGCAGAGAGCAGGGGCGGGGCCGAGAGGCCGGAGGCGGGGCCGAGCAGAGAGCAGGGGCGGGGCCGAGAGGCCGGAGGCGGGGCCGAGCAGAGAGCAGGGGCGGGGCCGAGAGGCCGGAGGCGGGGCCGAGCAGAGAGCAGGGGCGGGGCCGAGAGGCCGGAGGCGGGGCCGAGCAGAGAGCAGGGGCGGGGCCGAGAGGCCGGAGGCGGGGCCGAGCAGAGAGCAGGGGGGGGCCGAGAGGCCGGAGGCGGGGCCGATCAGAGAGCAAGCAGGGACGAGGCCGAGAGGCCGCAGGCGGGGCCGAGCAGAGAGAAGGGGCGGGGTCGAGAGGTCGGAGGCGGGGCCGAGCCGAGGGCAGGGGCGGGGCTTACGCGCGGGGCTCAGGGGCGGGTGTACATAAACACACATTCATGCAACAACAACAAAAAGCTGGGTGCAGTGCTGTGTGTAGTCCCAGCATGGGAGACAGATAGGATCCCTTAGGCTTGCTGGCCGCCAGTCTAGCCTGATTGACAAAAGCCCAGGTGCAGCAAGACAACTCATCTCAGAAAATACACTGCAGTGTGATTGAAGAAGACAGCCAGTGTAGACCCCTGTGCTCTCCAGGCATGGACACACAGATAAAGGGGCAAGGGATTGTTGAGTTAAAGGTGTAGGACTCTTACAGTGGTCCTGGGTTCAGTCCCAGCATCCAGCTGAAGTGGATCACGATAGCCTGTAACTCTACCTCCAGGATCCAACATCTTCTGAAACCACAGATACCACACATTCATAGGTAAATCCATACTCAAACACGCACATATTTGCACAATTTTTAAATAAAATATTAAAAAATAAAGCCAGTATGATAATACATGCCTTTTATTCCAGTGCTCAGAAATCAGACAGGTAAGCTCTGAGTTTGAGGCCAGTTTGCTCTACATAGGGAGTTTAGGGCAGCCAGGGCTACCCATTAAGAGTATGTCTTAAAAATATAAGTAAGTAAAATTTTAACATAACATAAATGTAGTGGGAAATAAATATTTGACATATCTTTTTTTTTTTTCGAGACAGGGTTTCTCTGTGGCTTTGGCGCTGTCCTGGAACTAGCTCTTGAAGACCACACTGGTCTCGAACTCACAGAGATCCCCCTGCCTCTGCTTCCTGAGTGCTGGGACCAAAGCCACGCACCACCACCTCCTGGCTAAAATATCTTTATTCAAACAACTATTGAATGTATTTTAAATTTGTTATTTAAAATACCCAAGACAAATAATTTTTATTTATTTATTTGAAAAAAGGTCTCATTCTGTACCCATGACTGGTGTGGAACTCACAGAGATCTGCCTGCTCCTGCTTCCCGAATGCTGGGATTAAAGGCGTGTGCCACTACACCAGACTAAATAGGTGATCCTGGGGTCCTTGGATAGACTTTTGGTGGCCAATGTCCATCCCCCAAAATTACCCATGCTGTTGCGGTATGTTTGTTTTCTTATGGGACATTGCCAGGAGTCCAAACATAATTATGTGAACAGATCATATGATCTTTTTACTTGCTATGTTTTCCATTGAAAAGTTTGAGTGCAACACTGGGTTAGAAAAAGATAAAACTTTTTTTGTTTTAATTAATCAGCCAGCTTTCTGCTTCGTTGTTTTCAGGGACTGAAGAATAAGGAGAAACCATTCAGAGAAACGTGAATAGCCAATCAGGAAAGTTTCCTGAGGGAATATTGAAGTCAAGGCTCTGAGGGTATTGCATTCCTAAGCTGCTTTCAGCTTTGGGTGGAACATTTATGTGTAGTTGCTTACTTCCCAATTTTGCAGACTGTAAGAAAGAATGTTGGGCGTGTAGAGTTGTGGAGAGTTTTAGAGCCATGGACTCATGATTTAGTTGACATAATCCATTTATGAGTACCTTTTATGAAAAAAATATGTAAGGTAAGAATGCAGTTCCTCTGCCTGCTTTATTTCATGATTGTGAATAGGAAGGACACATTGATATTATTGAGAACCTTTTGATTTTTAAGACCAATTTTTAATTAAACTATTTACATTTATTTATTTGTATGAATTAATTCTATTCTCCTTGAAAAAAATGTTACATGGAGGTAATGATGATGAAAATTGGCACTGAGCCTTTGACAGCAGATGAGCACTTGTGAACAGAGGTCATCTCATTTATGTGGGTACTTACAGAGTTGTGGGTCTGAATTAGTGTTTGCTTTTTATAAACCCAAATCCCAGTCAGGCATGGTGCAATCCTAGCCCTTGGGAGGTGGAAGCAGAGTGAGCTGGAATTCAAAGTTAAATGCAGGTATAATACCTGAGCATTAGAGTTTAGAGCACAGGAGAGTAGAATTTGGTTCTAGGACCCAGGTTGCGTATCTGAAAACTGTGTTACTCCAGCTCCAGGAAATCCATTACCCTCTTCTGGCCTCTGCAGGCACATACACTTAGTGTACATGACCTCTACTGCCCCATAAACACACACGGACACGTGTGCACACACAGTAATAATAATAATAATAATAATAATAATAATAATAATAACAATAATAATAATAGGCTGGAGAGATTGCTCAGTATTTAAGAATTTTTACTGTTCTTCTAGAAGATCCAGGTTTGGTTCACAGCACCCACATGGCAGTTCACAACTGTCTGTAATTCCAGTTCCAGGGATTCTAACACCCTTGTCTGCCCTCTCAGGCACCTGCATGCATGTAATGCTCATAAACTTACACAAGCATGTACACTTACACATAAAGTAAGTAAATCTTTAAAAAAATTACACTATTAGTCTATTAGTTATTCTGTTGCTATGAAGAGACACCACAACCACTGCAACTCTTATAAAAGAGAGCATTTAATTGGGGCTGACTTATGGTTTCATGGGTTTGGTCCAATATTTTCTTGGTGGGGAGCATGATTACACACAGGCAGACACAGTGGCTGAGAGTTCTACATCTGCATCTAAAGGCAGCAGGAAGAGAATGAGCCTCTGGACTTGACTTGAGCTTCTGAAACCCTAAAGCCCACCCCCAATGACACACTTCTTCCAGCAAGGCTTTACCTCTTAATCCTTCTCAAGTAGGACCACTCTCTAGTGACCAAGTTTTCAAATGTATGCGCTTATGGGGCATTCCTATTCAAACCATCATATTAATGAAAAATCCCAGAATGTCAGGATATCCTCATGGGTAGCCAATGCTAAAATGTAATCTTTTAAAAATTATTTCATGTATTGTGTTGTCTGCATATGCCACTGATTATTCATGGAGGTCTCCTTCTGCTATGTGGGTTTCAGGGATCAGACACAGGTCTTAAGGCTTGTTGGCAAACACCATTACTTACCCACTGAGCCATGTTGACTGGCCCCAACATTTACTTTTCTGTTCTTTTTTATGTTCATTATAGCTACCTATATCTGAATTTTATTGGATATTCATGGTTAGACACTAATTGCATGTTTATATTTTGTAACATCTAGAAAAGATTCATTAGCAACACTATAGAAGATGTCATCAAAATTTGTTCATCAAAGAGATATTATCAGTAAAGAAAGGCTAGAGGTGTGTAGTTCAGCACTTCCCTAACACGGGGAAGGCCTGGGGTCTCTTGTCAGAATGGCAAAAATAAATCAGTGCATGAAGACAGGAAAGTGAATACATGACTATGACTATAGAACCAAATGTACTCTTTGGTTGGTTGTTTTTTTTAAGACAGGGTTTCTCTGTAACAGTCCTGGTATTCACTCTGTAGATCAGGCTGGACTCGAATTCACCAAGATCTGCCTGCCTCTGCCTCCCAAGTTCTGGGCTCAAAGGCATGCACCACCACTGCCCACCTCTAAACCTTCTCTCAAATTTTCCAAATGTATGGCAGAGCCTAATGAGCTTGTCATTACATTTCAAGTGAAAGGCAAAAAGTATGCCTTAATGACACATCTACGTCATTTGTGGTTGATGTCATGGTATACCCTGTGCTGAAATTCTTAGCTGGACCAGTGACACCAGCCTCCTCAGTCACACTGTTAATGTGCCACTTGACTTTTTTCCTTTAAGCAGTTTATCTTAGTCTACAGATATTGTTGTAAAATCCACCTGAGCTTTAAATTCAGCAGTTAAACATTTAAATATAAAAGGAAACATCATTTACTACCCCTTTACCTGTAAGACTGACATCTTAAGTCATTGCTTGCCAGTACGATGTGGGAAAACTGAAAACCTTGCACACCATTGTCTGGAATGGAAACTTTCTTGGAGGTAAATTTGACATTGTTTATTGGAATCTAAAATGTGTCTATAACTTTCTAGGAATTTGTTCTGTGTTCACATATTTGAGATAAGAAGAGAAGTACAAAGCCTGACACGTGGCTCACACTATAGTGCCAGCACTGATGAGGCTAAGGCAAGATGACAGCCATATTATTATTAAGATAACCTGGGCTACATAAGTAGACCTTGTCTGAAAAGGTCAGAGAAAGGGGAAAAGATAACAGGTGTTTTGTTTGTTTTTTAACTGTCATGTTCTGTCCTAAGAGGATGTAGAATAGAATGGTCACCTTGCACTGAGTATGCTAATCAGGTTTTGTGTGCATGCATGCATGTACATGAGTATGTTTGAGTGTGTGTGAAGGTCAGAGGTCAAACTCAGATGTCATCCTAAAGGAGCCATCTATGTTGTTTTTTGAGACAGAGTCTCTTACTGGGAACTGGGTCTGAATGGCCCAAGAACCCAGGGATCCTCCTGACTCCACCTGCCTTACTTTGTACGTGGGAACTGAGAGTCCTCACACATGTGCAGTTAGTGCTTAACTGACAGCCACCTCCCAGTTTGTGAGTCAGTTTGTGTTAGCCTGTGGTTGGTAATGAGCACATTAGAAAGTCTCTCAGAACTTGGGAATCTCCTGAGTGTTTTTGTTTACTGTTTTTTTTGTTTGTTTGTTTGTTTTGAGTGAGGAGGTTCTCCTTAAAAGTAGTTTTTTTCACAGTTAAAGTGTCTTCCCTGTGGACTGAGGTATGGCTTTCATTAGAGATTTAGGGTTGCTTTTGTATCCCATGCCAACTTGTTTAAAAAACTTGAAGCTGTCTTTTTGTATTTCTGCTTTGTTTTGCCTTTTTGGAGATAGGGTCTCATGTAGCCCAGGCTGACCGTGAATTTGCTTGATTTGTTGATCCTTCTGTCTTGGCCTCCCAAGTGTTAAAAGTATGAGCTACCATATTTGGCTCTCAAAATATTTATTTCTATTCTCTGAAAAAAATGAAAGATATCATTTACTGGAAGGTAGCACTTGCCTAGTATGCATCAGGCTAGGGTTTGATTACAGCTTCATTTGGTAAAACAGTTTTAAGAATGATGAATTCTGAGGCTGGAGAGATGGCTCAGTGGTTAAGAGCACAGGCTGCTCTCTTCCTGAGGACATGGGTTCAGTTCTAGGGTAATGAGGCCTTTTTCTGATCTCTGTGGGAACACATGTAGTGCATATACATACATGCAAGCCATCCACTCATACATGTAAATAAAATCAATAAATCTTTTTTTAAAAGGTATGGATCTTGTGGGGTTATTTAGTCAATAAAGTGCTGCCCTGTGAACATTAGTTCCTTCTCCAGACCCACATGAAGAGCCAGGCATGGCAACTGTTCCAGTGCTATACGTTGGGGGAGCAAAGAATCTCATTAGCCAGCAAGCCTAACGAAACCATGAGTTTCAGTGAGACTGCAGCTCCAAAAATAAATAAATAATGGTGGCTTGTGATCAAGGAAGGACACTTGGTGTTGACCTATGGCCTCCACATGCATATCACACACACACACACACACACACACACACACACACACACACACACACACACACACACACACTCACACACACACATGAAAACCCACAACACCAATAAACAGATATGATGCCATGTAAGAGATATTTAAAAGGTTTTATTGCATAAATTAATTATGTATGAGTACAAAAATGTTTTTCAAGTTTTGGGAGGTTTATGTTTTGTTTTATTTTGTGTTTTTGGTTTTTCGAGACAGGTTTCTCTGTGCTTTGGACAACTAGCTCTTGTTGACAGACTGGTCTCAAACTCACAGAGATTCGCCTTCCTGTGCCTCCCAAGTGCTGGGATTAAAGGCTTGAGTCATCCCACCTAATCCTTTAAGAGGTAGGTGTGTGTGTGTGTGTGTGTGTGTGTGTGTGTGTGTGTGTGTTTGTGTGTGCATGTGTATAACTGGGTAGGAGTTGGTTCTCTTCTACTGATGTATCCTCGGGATCAAAATCCTGTCATCAGGCTTGGGGACAATCATTTTTACTCTCCCATCATTTGGGGTACTCTTGTTTCGGTGGACAAAGGCATTCTCTTCACCTTAAACTTATTCCTTCCATACAGAATCTTCCCTAATGTGACTTATATAAGCTTTGAATTCTATACTCATTTTTGTAAAACATTTAGTAATGTGGGTGGTGTTTATCTTTAGTCACAAAATATCTGGTTCTACACTGTTCTTGTTGAATTTGGCCTTATAATCTGCTGGAAATGCCATCATACTCTGGTTTTCACTTTGTTTATTGTTTGATGGTCGATTTATGCTGGATGCAGACTTAGCTAATTGGTCTTAACTGTTGCATAGTATTCCATGGTTTACATAGATTCCCCATAGCAATGGGTATCTAGGCAACTGTAAATAATACTATCAGAGCAGTCTTGCAGTATCCAATACGAGCATGTTTTAGAATTTTGAATGAATGGATGTATCACTTAACACTCCATAAGCACGGCATGTCTGTACTTCCCCAATACTTAGTCTATTTTTTACCATTTAATACTAATGACTCATCAGTATTAACTTATGTAACTTATGTAAGGCACTAATGAGCTGGAGCATTTCTTCCTGTTTCAGTTACTTGCTTCCCTTCTGTGTATTGTTTCCTGTAGAAACTATAAATTATTTATGATTATGATAATCATAAACTTCATATCTAGACTCAGTTGCACAATGCCTGGTTGGTTTTGAGCCATAAGAATATCATCTGACTATCATCTACTAAATTTGTGTTGTTCTTTATTGAATACAAATGCTTCGGTTTCATGTAGTCAAAACTATCACTTTTAGCTTTAATATGTTTTCCTTATTAGTGCTTCTTGAACTTAATGTGGCTGGGTTGTCTCCGAGATTTCTTTCTTTTAGCTTTATGGATTTATTTTTCCTGTTGCATTTTACTGTATGTGGAACCCTTCCTTCATTTCCTTCATTTCTATCCTGCCCCCTTCTTTTATTTCCTGGGATAGGGGACCAAATCTAGGACCTTGTGTATCATGCTAAGCAAGCTCTCTACAGCTGAGATATTCTCAATCTCCTGTTATAATTTTGACTGACATTGTTTTACTTTTAGGCTAATTTAGCAACACCAGGCACCTCTCTCTCTCTCTCTCTCTCTCTCTCTCTCTCTCTCTCACACACACACACACACACACACACACACACACACACACACATGCACACATGTCTCTCCACTTATGAGCATGAAAGAGAAAAACAGGATTTTTTTGTTTGTTTTTAAGCTAAGACATTTTTAAGGATAATAATATAGTTTCTCATACTTTACAAAGGGAAACTGACCTGGTGGAACACGTGATGTAGCCTCAGATATTGGTGAGGCTAAGATAGGAATGCTTTATTATTATTCTTTTTTATTTCATTAAAAATATTTTTTAGATGTCGTTTCATTTTGTAGCACTGCCTGACATGGAGCTCCCTATGTAGGTTAGGCTGGCCTTGAATTTACAGAGATCTGCCTGCATCACTGCTTCCTTAGTGTTGGGATTAAATGCAGATGCCACTACACCTAAGTTTTCCTTCCTCCCTTCATTCCTTCTTTCATTCCTTCATTCCTTCTCTCTCTCCCTCCCTCTCTCCCTCCCTCCCTCACTCCCTCCCACCATTGCTTCCTTCCTTTCTTTCCAGGAAGGCCCAGAAATCATAAGAGATACTCCCACCTCTAATTCCAGATTGCTGGGATTATAGGTGTGCATCACTGCACCCAGCTAAGTATTTGTTTCTTAAATTTTTACTGTATATTTGTGTGTGAATGGTGTGTATGTGTGGAGGTCAAAGGACAACTTTGTGGTGTCTCTTCTCTCCTTCCCCCTTTATGTGGAATTCAGTGATCAAATTCAGGTAGCTAAGCTATGTGACAAGTGACTTTATCCACTGAGCCATAGTGCTGGCCTAGTAGGATCTCTTGAACATAAGATTTTAAGACCAGCTTGGATGACATAGTGAGAGCCTATCTCAAACTATTAAAAATGGGGAGATCACAGTTTGTGATTCTAGGGGAAATTATGATCTAAAATGTTCTACTTAAAGGCTATAAGGTATGCTACAGTTACTCCCTACCTTGCTACTTATCTTTTCTCATTTTCTTAATTAATGCTGAACAGTGAGTAGTGGCTTTACTGGAGTGAATTTGATTTAGTTTGGTTAACCCCCAAAAACCTTCAGTCCTGAAAACTCAATAAATAGACTACCAAAAGATGTCAAAACTCACTAAGCATGGTGGCATATGTCTGCAATCCCAGCAACTGGAGAAGCAGAAGCAAAGGATCAGGATTTGATGGCCACCCTCTGCAACATGGCGAGTAGCCTTTTTTGGATCATATAAATTACTTTTTAATTTAATTTTTTTGTCAGGGCTTTAATTTTGCCTATTTAATTTTCACCTTTTTTCCAACTATTTTTACTTGAATTAGAAACAGGATTGTTTCTAATCCCAGTTTCCCTTCTCCCACCCGTCCTCCCCTACCACCCACCCAACTAAAACCTTATCTGTCACATATCTTTTCTGCTCCCCCTGGATGGTGAGGACTTCCATAGGGTGTCATCGGTGTCAATTTTATCCTATGGGATAGGGACTAGGCCCCTGCCCATGTGTCTTGTCTCAGGGAGTATTCCTCTATATGGAATTGGCTCCCAAAGTCCACACCTATGCTAGGGATAAATATTGGACTTCTACAGGAAGTCCAGGTACTCTAACCAGCATAATATCACACATGTACACTTCTTGTCTATTTATAATGCATTTATACACATTTCCTTGTTGATCTTTGCACCATCTTTAGGATGTTATGCCCACTATAGGGAAGAAGTGTAGGGAGTCTCAAGTCACAGGTGAGTTGTTGAAGGTTTCGCAGGCTCCGCTTCTCTACAGCCTCAACTTCTCTGATGAAAAGCAAAAGTTGTACACTAGGGATACAGTGTTATTGGTAGAGTGCTTGCCTGATGAGCGAAGTATTCAGTATTCAGTACTATGCTTAGCACCACAGGTATCCCCCTGCTCCAGTCTTTAAAGCATTGTCATTGAAGTTGTGTGCTACCACACCCAACACATAGGCTTTGACCAAGATCAAACATAGGATGTTAAGCATAAATTCCATGTGGTTATATATCTTTACATGCTATTGAGTGTAGAGGTGCCTATCATAGTTAGCTTAGGGGGCATCTAGAGTTAAATTTACTTGGTTTTAAGTGTATTACTTTTGGGGGGTGTTATTACTGGAAAACAGGTTCAGATGGGAGAGAGGGGCACTGCTTGAATTTGAGGCTCCATTCATTCAGTTTCAGTGTGGTTTATTTGAGTGCCTTAGACCTGCAGCTTATAATATATAGCAGACGAAAACTGTAACTTCATGATCCTGCAACTCTTCCTGTCATGTGGTCCACACTTTCTTGTCCTGTGCTACTGTTTTGCGCCAAGTACACCCAGATGTGAAACTTAGTGCCTCTGATTTTCAGAAAGGCTTTATTCACACAGGGCATTTTGGATTTGTATACCTAACTAAAGAAAGGGAGAAGAATAGAGGTGGAGAGAGCCTCGCTTTGCATTAATGCAGACAACTTTCAGCTGTACTTGACCTGAGCTCTTCACCCCCACCCAATCCCAGCTTTGCCCTATTGGACTAGCTCTTCTTTTCTTCTCTGTCCCTCTCATCATTCTTCTCTCAGTTCCTTTTAGAGATAAATCAGCAAATTCTTCCTCTTATAGAATGCCATGCTATTTCCCTTTCTTGACAGCCATTCTGGGATCTTGACAGCCATGCCTCAGGGAACCACCCACTCTAAGGGCACTGGACCTGAGAGGTTGGGGCCCCATATCAAGGGTGCATATTTTCTCAAAGTTTCTTTTAAGTAGAATTCTTGGGTTCACTGTTAGGTTGATAAAATGGGAGAATTTGCCATCTTGTTACATAGCAATTAATACACCAATCAAGTTTTATTAAATCCCCAATGAAGTTTCAGAAGTCTGAAAAATGATTACATGTGTAATTTATTGAACTCATAAACTCTAGTTATCTTTGCTTATAATATCCTTGTGAATAGAATATGTTGCTTTTAAGGATACTTGCTGCTTACCTATTGGTCATAAACCCAGTTAACACAAAGGAGTTGTCTCACACCCTCTCTGAACCATTATGTTTTTCACTTATGCATAAGTAAGTTTAGCTTTGGATACTCCAATATTTTTGTCAGGGTGATTTTTCAGTTCTGACAGTTCCAAATTATGTAAAGAAAATGTGTATTCTTTACAGAACTCCATTTTTTTCAGAAGAAAGCATTTATTTTATTTTTTTATATTTACTTATTTAGTTAGGTTATTTGGAGACAGAGTTTCTCTATGTAGCCCTGGCTGTCCTACAACTCACTCTGTAGACCAGGCTGGCCTCCAACTCAAAGATTTACCTGCCTCTGCCTCCCAGAATTAAAATTTGTGTGTCTCCACCACTTGAGCAGAAGAAAACCTTTAATGATTGCATTTATGGCTCATTGTCTCTGTAAATGTCTGAATCTTTGGTTGCTCTTCCCTGAAACATGGGTCTTTTTTTCTGTTTTTTAAAGAATCAATGTTAAAAAGTTGTAAGGATTTCACTGTGTTGTAATATAATAATCCTTTTGTAAATGAAGGTTTATCTCCTGCCTGCCAGTTTCTGAATAAACACTCAAAGTTTTAATGTTAATTATAATTGTTTGAACAACAGCTCATACATATCACTGACTAATTCTCACAATTAAGCCATATAGTCTATATTTTACCATGATGCTTGAGGCTTGATACCTCACATCTTGCTTCTCCATGGGCTCCATGGCGTCGCCCTGACTCGGCCTTCTTTCTCTCCATATCTTTGTATTTCCTGCCTGGCTCTATTCTGCCTGGCCATTTGCAAATCAGCTTTATTTATCAACAAGTAAAAGAAACACATATTCGCAGCATACAGAAGAACATCCCACATCATCCTTTTATGAATATATAAATGAAATTGCTTTTTTCTTGCTATGCATTAGCCTAGGCTCACAGATTATTTCCCTTACAGGTAGCTGAGAAGAGGAAAGCCCAGTCAATGATTATGTGGTAATATGGAAGAAGATGGAAAAAGACTGTTTAATGTGTAAGGACCAGAGCTGTAGTAAGAGCTTATTAATGGGAATCAGTCCTGATGGCATGACCAGTTTGGTTAAATAAGATCTGTATTTTGGTGAAGTTCTGAACTTCCGATCCCAGTGTCCATTTTAACCTTTCATTTTTTTTAATAGTTAAAGGTACAATGGACCTTGAAACCAGAAAGAGAACTGAAACCAGGCTTGAGGTTGATTGGTGGATGACTAGAGACTGCACTTGCTATGGCCTGTCAAGAGTAAAACCCACCCTTCTTTTCCTCTGAATACTGCCAGAGTATGTGACATCAGGCTCACAATGGGGGTCTTGTTCACTTGAGTAACTGTGGATGTGTCTCAGGCAGCAATCAAATAAAATTTCAAACGCTCATATATTTTTACTGACTAGAACTCAAATATTCTAGACAACCAAAACTGTCCATGAATGTTAAGTCCTTCGCAGTACCTAGAGATTTGTACAGCATTCATTGGGCAGCCTTCTCTGTCTAGTCCAGTGGGTCCCAACCTTGCTATTGCTTCAACTCTTCAATACAGTTCCTCATGTTGTGCTAACCCCCAACCAGAAAATTACATTTGTAACTACACCTTAACTGTAATGGTTTGTTACTGTTACAAACCATAATGTAAATATCTCATATGTGACTCCTTTGAAAGGGTTGAGGCCCACAGGTTAAGACCATTGGTTGAAAATAGGAGCTACTTTGATACCAGACTACATTGGGACAGTTTCTATTAGCCTGCTTGGGTGAGTTGATCTCTGAGCTTCAGTTCCCTAGCTCAAAGAGAGAGACCTATGTTGATGTGGGTTAGTTCATATGAACTTATAAGGTTTGCAATATAAATTTAGTAATAATGTATTAATTTAATACGACACAAATGCCATATATTTCTCAGAGAAGTCACAATAACTATAACTAAATGTTTTTTTTCTTGTCTTTAGGAAGGAAAATTTGCAATTGTGTGTTATGGGATGGGTTAGTTAGTTCTGTGGGGTACTGAAGCTTGAACTCAGGGCCTTGTTTTCATATGCTTACAATGTAAATATTCTATTACAGAGCAACACCCCTGGCTGTGTTTCCTCCCTTGGTCTTCTTTTTTTTTTGTCTTTTGGAGGCAGGGTTTCTCTTTGTAGCCCCGGCTGTCCTGGAACTCACTCTGTACACCAAGCTGGCCTGGAACTCAGAGATCCACCTCCCTCTGCCTCCCATGGCTAGGACGTGCTTCTACCACCACCCAGCGGTATGTGGGTTTTGTTCCAGGCTATGTCTAATCAGAGTGAAGCACTGGTTTTTCTTTCTTCAAATGGCAATTCCGTTAATGTTAATGAATGAAGGAAATAAATGTTAAAGGATGAAGAATAAGTAATATTTGAAGAATCAGGTGTGTGTGTGGGGTGGAGGTGGCATATACCTTTTATCCAGCACTTGGGCGGCAGAGGCAGGCAGATCACTGCAAGTGAGTTCCAGGACAGCCAGGATTGTTTCAGAGAAACCCTGTCTCAACAAAACAGAACAAAACAACAATCAGCTATGCTGATAAACTGTCTTGGGTTTGTTTTAAGTGGCACTGCATGCAATGGTGGTCCCTTTTTCTTTTCTCATCCCACCCCCATCCATCGTTTGAGCATCTTTTCTAAATGTTGATCCAACCCCTTAACAGTGTCTTGCAGGAATTCTGGGAAATGCTCAGACATTTCAGAATTTGATGAAGTTGGCATTATTTTAATAACAATATTAAATAATGGTTTGTTTTCAATCTTTATCCATTCCTATGCATCAGCAAATTTTCAGAAGCCTCCAAACTATGAAACTGACTGGATATAGAAGTAGATGAAGAACCAGGCAGTGGAGGCACACATCTTTAGTCCCAGCACTCAGGAGGCAGAGGCAGGTGGATCTCTGTGAGACCAACCTGGTCTACAAGAGCTAGTTCCAGGACAGCCTCCAAAGCCACAGGGAAACCGTCTTGAAAAGCAAAAAAAAAAAAAAAGGAAGTAGTAGATGAAGAATCTTTTTCTTATTAGTCTTGGATATTAAAAAGATTTGTACAAAGTCTAAATGTCTCTCTTATCTGTAGGTTTCCTATGGGCAGTAAGCTCAGACTGCCAGAGAGTCAGAGTTCTGTTCTTTGTGTGGCATGTTCCTGGCTTTGGTTGCCAGATGGCTCTTTATTTTATAGTATTAGCCAAGCATCTACTATGTTGTAGCCCTGTGGAATAGGCTGCAAACAAGGCAGTAAACAAAATGAGAGAACAAAAGTCTTGCTAGAGACCATGTCCCTTCCAGTCTTTGAGTTTCTTGCCCCAGACATCACCCAGTCCAGGAGAATCAGAGTTCTCTTTCTCTCTCTCTGTCTCTCTGTCTCTCTCTCATACTCTCTCTCATTGCCTGCATGCATGTGTGTATCTGGTATTCAAGAGGCCAGAAGGCATTAGCTCCCCTGGACCTGGAGTTAATGATGGTTATGACCTGAGGGTTTCTGGGAACTGAACTCAGGTCCTCTGTAAGAGCAGCCAGTGTTTCTTACTGCCAAGCCAACTCTCCGAACCCTATGTTTTCCTTCTTCTAGTGGGTGGAAAGGGCCCAGATCAGATCCTATTGCTTGTTAGGAAAGCACTTCCCGATTAAGCTATCTCCCCAGCTCCTAGATCTGATGGGGTATTGTGAATGACTATCTCTATCACAGTTTTCCTGAATGCATTAATTCTTTCCAAGGGAATGAAAAAAGACAAAATTGACAGGTTTACTTTTTATGGAGGATTGCTTGAACTACTAAGTATTCAATTTCTAATTAGAGAACTCTCTTAAGCGGATGTGTGCCATCTTGGTTAACACACATGAGTCAGCTCTGAGGTTTGCAAAACAGTACTCAGTGACTAATATTTTACACAGGAAAATTTATACAGTGTCTTGTTACTGGCATTCTTTTTATAAGGAAAGTGCCTACTCCATTTCAAAGTCATTATATCTAAGTGTTTTTCCACATATATTTAGCAATCTAACACATCAATTATTTGTATAATTTTAAAATTCATTATCTTTAAATGCATTACTGCTTTTTCTTTCTATTTTTCAATATTCCTGGGTTTAAGAATTTCGTTCATTTTTTTCTCAAGTGCTATTTATTTATATCAGTTAAGAGCAGTTATTCTCAATTTGTGTATCTGAGCTTCCTTTGGGGGAAATCAAATCATTGACCCTATCACATGACTGGCCTCAGACCATCAGAAAACACAAATATCTATGTTAAAATTCATAAAAGAACAAAAATATACTTATAACATAGCAGTGAAAATGGTTTTAGAGTTTGGAGTTATCACATCACTGTGTTAAAGTGTCATAATGTTAGGAAGGATGAGAATCATTACTTTAGTCATTGTCTCCTATATCTCAGGCTTGTGTTGACTAAACAATTTGGAATTTCTTTAAACACTTAATCCTGTCTCTGCTACTCATTGCTGGAAAGACAATCCTGTCACTCCTTCCTTATCTGGCCCTTGACTGGTCTGAAGGAAGGAAAAATTAGGCCAGTGAATGAGTATCCTCCAACTTCTCCAGATTTTACGATGCATTTACAAATGAAGAGGGACTTGTATAAGAACTGAGTTCACTGACCAATTGTAAACCAGGTTTAGTCACACAGAGAAAGACAGGGCAAGAAAGAGGCAAATTATTTTCTGTTCTGACAGTGGTTGTCTATAAAAGTGAGTAGTGAGTTAATTAATTTTAGACAATCAATATGTGTTCTGACTGGCCATTTCTTGGTTCCACCAGGCAAGCAAGAAGTTGTGTAAGGAACTGAACACATAGGTTGGCTAGATGTCTCAGATTTTAAGATCTTTGACTGGCCGCCCAAAGTTCCTGTGTTCAATTCCCAGCAATCACATGTTGGCTCAAAACCATATATAATGATATGTTCTGACCTCCTGTGGCCGGCAGGTATATGTTCAGACAGAAAACTGTACACATAGTCAATAAATAAACTTACAAAATAAGAAGTAAGGCAGAGGCAGGTGGATCTCTGTGAGTTCGAGACCAGCCTAGTCTACAAGACCATGTTCCAGGACAGCCTCAAAAGCCTGAGAGAGGCCGTGTCTCAACACACACACACACACACAAACACACACACACACACACACACACGAAGTTGAAATTATAATAAAAGGAACTGAACTTATCATTAAATCAAATTATTCTCATTACAGTTGTTCAAGCAAAGAAGAAGAACTGGATAAAATGGTGTGGCACTTCCTAAAATGATTGTGTTTTCCAGGTTTAAGATGTATGTCCAGAAGACATCATGTGGGTAGTACTTGGCATTCTTTAAAACAAATCCAAGTCTCTGGATCCCATGTACATAAAGACTGTTTCAACTTTCTGAGAGATAATATGTATTACTTGTACATTATTCTCAGCATATCTTTTCTGTCTCCAAGCCCCTCCCGCATAGGCATTTTATTGCGTTCTAATACATGGCTTTTTTCCTAATTCCCCCAAGCTGTCAACCTGACATAGCCTAGAGACATTCGAGGAAACATCAATTGAGGTTGTACCTAGATCAGAATATCTGACTGCTGTGTCTGAGAGAGGTTGTGTTGATTAAGATTGATGTTAGAAATCTCTTCCTTTGAGTTGGCCATATCTCTAAACAAGTAGGCCTGGGATGGATGAGAGGATAAGCTTAGCATTGGACAGTGAGAAAGCAAGAGGTATAGCTAGGAAGCAATGTATCCTCATGTTTTACCTGTATTAGATTGAGTATCTAGCCTAAGTGCCTACAAGAATGGACAGTGATATAGGGACATCAACCAAATAAACTTGTTCACTACCTGAATTGCTTTTGATTGAAGAATTTAATCAGAGCAACAGAGAAGAAAATAGAACATAATATGTGACATCAAATGTGATTTTCTGGCTGTTATTTTGCTATCTAGACCAGGGATGCCACTGATTCATGGCAACATTCTTCTCAGCTTCTGAATGCTGGGGGTATGTTTCATGTAGTACTATCAACCATAAAAGTATGTGTTAGGCCAGAAGAGCTATGTTCACTGCTTCTGGAAGAATTAGAATTCAAAGTGATTTGGACAATGAGAGCTATATAACAGAGTCTGCAGAGACTTAGGTCATTAGGGTACACGTACTGTGTGATTCACAGAAGTGGGGGATAATTTGGGGTATTTAAAAAATACCTAACAGATGTGGAGTAATGGCAACTAAATTTAAGGCTTCTTAGGATTGCAAAAAGAGCTTAGTCAGCTTACTCAACACCATCTGAGCTACTGTGAATCACAGATGTTAAGTGATGGATCCTTGAAAATGGAATTTTAAATAAAAATGATTTAATGTTGGTATTTGTAAGTTGTAGCTATGGAGTTTCACAGAAGGAGGGATTCCTTCCTGGCATCATGAGGAATCTTCACACTAGAGGGATTATTCGCTAATACATATATTCTATAATTTTATTAAAGTTTACGGTTTTCCCAGGTACCTGCCTATGCTAATGAGTGGTATTATAAGGTGTATGGATCTTAAGTTGCCACCTAGATGCTGGTTTTGAAGGGAGGACATTGCCCACCAGCAACAAATCCCCTTTAATGTGGTCCGAATATCACAGACTGCATGTAACACAACAATCCTCCACACATTACCCCTGATATCATCACTGTTATAAAACTTTGGAAGAATACCTGCGCTTTACCACAGGGTAGGCTTGATCTAAAAGCCCAGACAAGGCACTGCACACCACACAATAACACTCCTTAAATCCTGCCCAGCAACATCAAGATGCACTCACGACCCTGGACTCTATACTAGTTCTCCCACCCAGCAGCATCTGTATTGGAGGGCAAAGAAGTCCCCAGGACCCAAATACTGACAATGCCTACAACCTAATAACACTGCTTTAATCCTGCTGAGCATCCACAGAATGAACTCACTACCTGGGACTCTACATTTGTTCTCCCAGACCGCATAATCTGTATTGGAGGCCAGAGTGTTCTTCAGGACACAAAGGCATACCCTGCTTATCCCCTAGTAAACCCCTTTTATCCTGTTAAACAACCTCAAACTGTACCCACACCCTTGAGATCCCTATCTCGTACTTTTAGAAATGTTTATCAGTTTCAGAGACCAAGCAGTTTCAAGGAACGGCAAGTAATACAGTCTCTAAAGAACACCAAGCAGGACCAGGCAGCAAATCCTTCCCGTGGATACAAACTAGGTTTCCAACACCATAAACATCCAAGGAACCTCTGCAGCTTAGAAAGTCCATTTGTTCACCAAAAATATTTCTCTGAAGTAAGACATTGTGGCTGGTGGTAGAGGAAATTTATGGCATTCTAATCAAGTATTTCTGAATGATGAACCTCATTTCCTCAATTCTACCAATTCTAAACTATCTATAGAACTGATCACACAAAACTGAATGTGTAATGCAACTTTGAGAAT
Organism: Cricetulus griseus; assembly: GCF_003668045.3. NCBI lineage: Eukaryota > Metazoa > Chordata > Mammalia > Rodentia > Cricetidae > Cricetulus > Cricetulus griseus. The sequence continues at coordinate 8,114,518 of NW_023276808.1, forward strand.
TTCTGCAAACCAGGCCTTCAATTTTTTAATGTTTTCCTGAGGAACACCAAAAGCAATGTCTGTGTTTACACATGACAAGGATGTTTTAAATGCCACATCTCCCATAGCCAGGCCTAAAAAACGTCCTTGTCCCCAGTGAATGAACACTCAAGAGGGCTTACAGGAGAGGAGTCACTAAGGGGGAAGTAGTTCTTTATATGTTTAACTTATTCATTTTTAAATAAAGTATTGTTTGGCCAATGAAACTTTGAGTTAGACAGGACTAAGAGAAAAAGAGGATTCTGGGAAATGTAGTAGAAAAGTGGAGATCCAGGCTGGAAGTGACATAGCAAAGACGCTCATATTTAAGCAAAGAAAAACAGGAAGTGTCCCTTTTCCCCTCGCACCATGAGAGCCACCAGCAAGAGAGGGTGCCAATGGAAGGCATCCTCTATGAGATAAGTCTTATAAAATATATAGATTTATGATAATTGAGACGGAGCTAACAGAGGAAAATCCTAGTCATTGGCCAAGCAGCATTGTACCTAATACAAGTCTCTCTGTGCATTAATTGGGGCACCAACACAGGTGGGCGGCTGGCATAGAGTGCACACGTGTCGCTGGGGCTCGGTGGCTTTTGTCAGAAGGATCTATCATAACAGGTCACTGCCCAGGTGAACACAAGGACACACAGAACGTGGCTCATAATACATTCAATGCCTAAGAGTTCAGCTAACATGCACTCACCATGGATGGATTATGGTAACCCACATGGCTACTTATAGTGGCATTATAGGAGAACTCTAGGAAAAAAAAAAAAGAATCTACCTCCCACTGGTGCTCCTGATTGCTAGGCCTGCCCAGTGTACCAAAAGAGCTAGCATTACCCAGATGTGCATATAGACAATAGCAATTCCCCTACTACATGAGTAGGGATCAGATGCCTAAGGCAACACAAGCTTTCAAAGCGCTGTACTACCAACCTCGGGGCTGACAGGACTGTAGACTGGGAAATTTGTATCTAATTACAATCTCTTCCAGTCCTGGATGGCAAGAAATATATTCTTAATGACCTGGAATCAATAGGAAATAGAAACAAATGAGAGATTAGGACAGTGATGCATTTAATGAAAATAAAATTTTGAAAGTGAAACAAATAATTGTTTTTAAAAAGATAAATATAATTTAAAAACCACAAGGCTATGCATTCTTTAAGAAGAAGAAAACAGGGGCTGGAGAGATGGTTCAGAGTTTAAGAGCACTGGCTGTTCTTCCAGAGGTCCTGAGTTCAATTCCCAGGAACCACATGGTGGCTCACAACCATCCCTTATGAGATCTGTCGCCCTCTTCTGGTGTGCAGATATACTTGGAAGCAGAATGTTGTAAAAATAATAAATAAATAAAATCTTTAAAAAAAGAGGAGTAGGACACTGAAAGTCTTTCTTAAAAAAAACGAAGAAGACAGACAGGTGTTCCTGGTGCATGACTTTAATCCTAGCACTCAGGAGCGAGAGGCAGGTGGATCTCTGTGAGTTTGAGGCCAACAAAGTCCACTGCATGAGTTTCAAGACAGCCTGGAAAAGCTATAGAGAAAACCTGTCTCAAGAGTCCAAAAGAAAAAAAAAAAGGGGAGAAAACAATTCCCTGGTAGAGGAAATGGAATGAATAATATATTGTTTTCCCATGCCACTATGTGCAAGGTTAGCTGCTAAGATCTGTGACACAACACACACAGGTAAGGCTTATGGATATAATCATGAAAAGCAATATTAGATATATCTACATAGAAGAGCTTCGTTGTTGGAAAATCAATTTTCACTTGCTGAAGACAACCTTCCCAAATTGTATACCCAAATCTGGTCCACATTGACTCACATTACATGGATCAAAACATGCTGGGAAATTACAAAATCAGTTATTCTGTCACAATCAGTTTCTATTTCATAATGGCCACCCAAGCAGTTGTTTGTCTACCAAGTTTCCCTCTACAACATATACAATAAACTATTCCTCCTATTCTACTCTGCAGGTAGAAGTCATGCTCCACACACAAATCCTTTTCCTGTTATTGAAACAGACAGCTGACTACATGACTCAAAATTGTAATTTGAAAACTGACTGGTGGTTTAGTTTTTACAGAAATATGTTGGCTTAATCACAAGGACAAGGCCATTGTCCTGGGTATGGCTCAATGAATTTGGATGAAAGCTGCCTGATACAACATAAGAAAGTTTGTCTTAGAAATATTTTCTACAAGGCTATATGTACTGCTCTTTTAGGATTAATATTGCTTTTCAGGGATCAATCATTCTAAACCATTAAATGTTTAATAAATACAAATGTTTTTATTAACACCTTGTTTCTAGTGGTGGTTAATGTTAAAAGTGGAGTATGACAAAGATTTTGCATTCCACATAAGCTGTTGTAAGTTAATAAAAGCAGTGCTTGAAAGAAACATGCCATGTGCCAAGATTCAAGCAGAGGGGTTTATTTATTAGGGAAAGGGATCATAAAAAGGGGAAAGGGAGGGGGGAGATCAGCCTTCATGTACAGGAACAGTAGAAGAGAGGAAAGAGGGGTAGAGACGGACATACATACTGACAGGGAGAGGAACATTCACAGAGAGGGAGACCAAGAGAGAGAGGGGGATTGTAGTTGGAAAGGGCCCTTTTAAAAGGGAACATAGTGAGTATGCACAGGTGGCACTCTTAGTGGCTGCAGCTGAGGGCTTATCATATCAGAATCCCAAGGAAATTCCAGTACAGATGGCTGAATACTAACAACTGTCATCCTTAAGTCTCCTTTAGCTTTGGACTGAGGTTATGCTTTGGAAATTTTAAATAGGTATAGGAGAATGCAAGTCTAAACATTTGGGTCATGGAGATTTACAGAGCAAATCTATTTTGTAGATTATACATTTTGATCTAAATATAAATGTATCATAATACATAAGTTAAGAGATAGAGTGTAATGAATGCTGTAAAAGATACATTTACGACATGACAGTACTACAATCCTCACCCATAAAACACAAATAAAAAAAATAGGAAACATACCTATGCCCACTGTGAATGATGTACGTAAATGAATAGCTATTATGAGCTGTTCTATCATCAGAAAAAAGCTTTCTTTTCTCTGGGGAAGTTCCCTCAGAGGAAGGCCACATCTGCTCCATGAAGGACTAGAAAGAATTTGTTTTAACTAGTCATGACACTGTTTGTTTCAAGGATATGACATTACTGTACAGAATTTCATTTTTAAGCTTTATTTCATGTATATGTTCATTTACCCACATTTGCACACGTGCAGTACTTGCAGCGTAGAGAAGAGGGAATCAGATGCCTTGTAACTGAACTTACAAAAGATGGGTAGCAACCATGGTTTCTAGCAATACAACCTGTGTAAGATGCAACAAAACCTGGTGTTCTTAATTGCTAAGCTCATTCTCTGGCCATATTTTTACATAACACTTATTTTTATTCATTTTAAACATAAACATTTTATCACTTTCCCATC